>NC_051432.1:3316928-3330252 GCF_001649575.2 Kryptolebias marmoratus
GGGGGGGGGGGGGGTACCAGGACTTAAAGCCCCACATTTCTAGTGTGCAGACGCTAATTTGCATATGCAAATAACCATTTAATTCTAAATAAATAACCATGTATTGCAACATAGACAGCAGTGTAAAAAGTCTAAAAAGTATACTTTGATATATCATTGATGTGAAATCTTGGAAATTAGAGTTGTTTTGGGAAAAAAAGCAATTTACTTTGGTTTCAACTGCACTCAGGCTAGCTGTTTGCTTGCCAGTCACACTTTAACTCTATTTCTGAAAACTGAGATTGTTCAAATAACTATCTGCAATAGATAAGATACTAACTCCTCATAACGTTTCTCCAGAACTTCAAAATATCCAAAATATTCCTTCAACCCTGGACCTTTTACTTCTTACTCTTCAGATTTGGTCGCCTGATTAGATTTCATTCGAGGCTGGCCTATACACATTTGGATATAAAAACAGAGTCACCAGCCACTTGGATGATGAAAATTAATGACTGAATTCATTGTTGTTCACAATATTTGAAGCATAGTTGAAGATGGGTTACCATCATGGTGAACAGCATGCGAGTGGGAATAGAAACAAAAGGTGGTTCAAAAATCCAAACTAAATGAGGTGGAAAGGTTTTATGGGTAAATTACATAGAAAATATTTCTAAAAGCATAACTTTCAGTATCAGGGAGGCTGTATCCTTTCAGCCAGAGAGGAATCCATACAGCCAGTGACGCTGTGAGACGTTGGCAGAAGTGAGATCAGTGAACTGGCACAAACACAGTGATGGATGAAGTTTAAATGAAAGGAGGACTCTAGACACAGCTTTAAAAGTTTGCTATTCTCAGGGTTAAAACAAAAAAACTTCTTTTATGTGTGTATGCTTTTTAAAATCCAGAAGGCAATGATTAGCTAAAGAATATGTTAATAACCAGACAGTAAAGTTTGGTACAAAATATTTCATGGAAACTTGGATGGTGATGTAAGTATGCTCTATTTACTGTTCCAACCATGGTTTGTGTATGAGTGTATTTCTATAAATTGCCATGTAAATAAATCTCAAGTACCAAGGTACCACTTTTGCATGAAGCTCATATTGCAAGTTTCCATATTTGTGCTTTAAAAACCCAACCCCCAAATGGAAAATTAAGGATTCTGAAGCTGGCCAAATGGTAATCCCAAGCTCCCAGACAAGTGGGATAATTAGGCTTACAAGTCTTCAGGCAGAGCTGCTACTCTACCTGGGAAAAGCTCTTTCCATGCCTGTCAGCTGGCTGCTGAGCCCCGGTGACTGCTGAGAGGTGGGGGTGGGTGATGGAGGGGGTGGTCTAATCAGGAGACCACGGGTGATGGGAGACAAGAGCGTGCTCCGAATAAAGCCAGGTTCAATGCGACTGCATTCTGCTGTCACAGTGTGAAGAAATTCATGGAAGAGAGGGGTGCAAAAGGCAAAAGAAGTCAGTGATGTCTGATGGAAGGAAATGAATGGCTAATTTTCAAAAAAAGGAAAATGATAAACTGTGAAGAAAGCTCTGTAGCTGCACCAAGTATTTGGTTTTCTGTCTTCAGTTAGAGGTCATGGAGAGTTAGTCAAAGAAAGATGTATTTAAATGTCTTTTAAACTGACAAGTGTCTCTGCTTGCTTAGATCAGATGGTGTGACTGCTTACCTCAGAGCTAAGCACTTATCTTTTACCCCAAAGAGCAAATCAAGGAGCATGTTGTAGTTTTTCACCCCTTAAAGCTTGTGAAGCACTATATCCAATTCTGTGTGTTTGCCTCCATCTTGTGGAGGTTAAAGGAAATATCTGTCAACACTACAGCATGCTAAGCTGATAAAGAGTTGACATACAGTCATGAGAAAAAGACTTTCAATACTGGGGCTTTCAAGACAAAATGAAATTGATCTAGTCTAGTTCTAAACTTATTTAAATCTAACCTGAAGTGTAAAAAAACACAACAGATTATGTAAAAGCTAAAATAGAAAGCTTGTGTGCAAAAAAAAAACTAAGTTCATCTTTTCTGCTCCCACAGGATTCAGGTGGTGCAGTATCAGCCAGATGATGCGGTTACAATGTATTTATTTACTGATCATCATCTGTGTGATCAACACTGTAAAAGCAGCTGTAGTTTGCTGCTCTGGAGCACACAGGTTATGTTAAATCCCTGCCAAGAAGAAAAGACATCAGCCTTTGCTTCTCTAATGACTTTAGAGAAGCAACTGTTACCACCCATTAATCTGAGAAGACTTGAAGGCCATTCCCAAGTAACTTGGAATTACTTTTAGATAGAAATATTATTCACATATTAAGACAGCTGCCAATCTTCCCAGGAGCAGACGTCCCAACAAATTCACCCTAAGGTCAGAGTGTGCAATTCTCAGAAAAACAGAAAGAAACGCCATGCTGAATTCTTTAAGCCTTTGTTAGCAGGTTAAAGCTAAAAAATTCATGACAGGACAACTATAAAAAGACTGAACAAATATGTCTTGTTTGGAAGGGTTGCAGGAGAAAGCCTTTTCTATCTAAAAGGAACACAGCAGCACGACTTAGGTTTACAAAGTTTCAGCTGAATGAACCACAAGACATTTGCAACAATCTCCTTTAGGCAGATGAGACCAAAGTAGAGATGGCTGATCACAGCATATCAGCACAAACACCTTATCTATCTGTTAAACAAGGTGGTGGCGGCTGATGATTTGGGCTTATTTTGCAGCCATAGGACCTGGGCAGAATAGGCTAATGAAGGTTATGGCTAACATCAGCAGCTTATTATTGTGATTTTAAGACTTGCTAAAAATGCCTTGTGTCTTGTCTCCTTCTCTGTCTGATCTACAGAGCTTGAAAAATTAGCAGAAAATGTGCTCTAATGCTATATTTAAAGTCTAACAATTAAACATGTTAAAGATATGTTGTAAATTGCAGCATAAAATAAACTGTATTTCAAACTGTATATGACAGTGTGTCATAAATTATCTATCTATCTATCTATCTATCTATCTATCTGTATATAGATATGAGAAGCTGCTTCAGCTATGGTTAATTAATATAATTAAATGACTGATTTAAGGCTGTTTTTTATTTTTTATAACCACTCTTGTATATCTAATTCAATGAATACTTTTAACACGTATTGTTCTTTCTTTTTTTTTCTTCAAACTTCCAGCAGAGGGAGAAGTTTCTTCATCTGCTGGTGAAGTTTCTTCGTCATCCAGAACATGCTGGTCCTCGTAACGTCAAACAAAGGCAGCAGGACTTTTAGTTTCATTTTTGAGGACATTTTGCTCTTTCTCAGTTCAAAATGAAAAGTGGATAATTCCTAGCTTACATTAAGCTGTTCATTTTTGTAAACATTTTGTAGAACTACCATGCAGATCACTTATCCTCCCCTCAGGGTCTTTAGATGTGTTGTTGGCCTGCTCCTCGGGCATAAAGGTGGGAGTTAGTGTGAAACTGTCTGAGGATTAGATTCAAATCTGCATTGTATGTGGTTGAAAGTTCAAATCTGAGACTTTCTCCAGTTAATGTTTTCCCATTTTGACATAAATGGCTTTTTTAACTCTTCTCTTAAGCCGTCTATCTTCTCATAACTAATTTTCTAATAGAAATGTTCTCTGAGTGTTAAGTCGCTGTGGGTTTTGACCGGGGCTGCCTTTGCTCTCCAGGAAGCCAAACCCTGCCCTCCATGCATGTCTTTGAGTTCTTTCAGTTCATTAACACAAGAGCCATATATCAATGTCAAATTTAACACACATCTCATTACACATAATATTATAGAAGGAATGTGGAGGAGCACGCTAACCCTGTTACCCTGAGCTTTCAGCCACTCTGTGGATGTCAAGAACGTCTGTTCTGCTACTATCTTTAGAAGTTCTGCCCACTTTTCTTCTTTCAACCACATCAGTAAGTTTAAAAACAATATTAACTTTTTTTCTCTGCAGCTGCACAGAAGCTAGTCTAATGACCCAGTCATCAAAGATTGCACCTTATCCGCTTTGTGGTTTCTCTTCTTAGGACCTAACTTTTCTTTGGTTCTTTAAAGTCATACTTCTCTGAACAGCCACAATTTGCTCAAAATAATATATATATTAATTCTGATTTGATGAGCTATAATGGTTTGTTTGAGTGTGACCAAGACCAATGTTAAACCTAAAACTATTTTATCACAGCTCATGCAGACAGTATTTATTAACCTTTACATAATCATATATTTAATATTACAACATAAAATGTATACAATTCTGTGGTTATTTGTTAGCACAATAAAAGGCCTGGGATTCCTTAAAGGAATGCATATCACCCGCTGCCATTCATGCCAGAGTTTTAAACTAAGATCAATTTATGATGAGAAATGACAGAGTTACAGTCATTTTGGACAAACCTTGTAAATAACATTTTGTGCAATCGCATGTAATATTGCATAATCTGCTAACCCACAGAATTGTGGATGAGTACTATCACACCAGATTGTAGCTGAATATCTGTTACAGCCATTTTTTTGTTGGCTAAGGTTGATTAGCTGTGGTGGTCATCTTGAATGGGGTTGACTCCAAAAGTTAATCAGCTGTAGATATGCATCCACTGATTACTTTCTGAAGGTTTCACTAACATATGTATTGTGGTTTATAAAATATTTGGTTAACAGTCAAAGATCGATTACACTATATAAATTTTATAGACAGCAGCAACCCACTTTGGTCTTGGCCCTGCTTGAACTAGTTTGGCCCTCTCTCATGGGCTCGACTTGGCCCTACTTGGGTTGACCCGGCACGGGTTCAGAGTCCCGCCAATTTTCAGCTCGCTTTATGGAACCTCCTCGGCCGAGGTTCCAAGTGAGTCGAGTCGAACTGAAGATTTGATGTCAGCAGACTGCAGGTCATCGATTGGCCAGAGAGCGACGTTAATCATGAGAGTGTTTCCTTCACAAGAAACCCACCATTTTGAAAACCTCCCAGTCGGAAAACGGCTGTTGATAGCGCTACAACTTTGTCTTTTTCAGCAAATTGAAGTTGCTCAAAGACCTATCCACAATGGGTAACATTTTTCAGAACCTGTCCACAGAATCCTACCTCAAGAGCTCTGAAGTTTTACCTTTTGCCAGTTTTGTATTTCCATTTGAATCATTGCACTGTAGTGATTTTATGTGACATGCACTTCTTTTGAACAGCGTATGGCCATATATTTTAAAAGTTTATGATTCTAGCTACATGTCGTTTGGATCTTCAAAGGGTTTTAGGATGACATTCCAGCAGTGGGTTTCTGTGTGAAATGTCTCACAGCCAGACTCCCAGGAACCCCCATTATGGTGGGCCATACCAGTAAGTGGAGAACTCACGCACTCCTCTTGAAACATCAAACTTCTTTCATGCACCACACACACACACACACACCTTCTCTCTCTTTCAGCTCCTGCTCCTGTCTCTGTTTCCCACCACCCTTTACCTAGTTTCAGGAACATTTCTTCTGTTCTTTCTTCTGGACGTTTCCAGTTTTTCCCACCTCACCCCTTTCTCATAGAGCCATTTTTCTTAATGGTTTTTTTTGTATAGTGTTACATCCAGGTTTGGACCTCTCAGCCACATGGGAAAACGTGCACAATACGGCGCCATTCATGCACTGACATCATTTTGTTTTCCTAGTCCATATATTATATTGCTGAGTTCATCCAAGTCAGACACATTGTTACTGTTATTCCAGTCAGCTTTGTAACGCCCCACAAAAATAACATCCTGTAAATATCACAGACATTTCTTGAAGGAACCTGTGTAATTAAATGTATGCAGTATATACTGAAATATTACATATTAGTTGAATTTGATAACTCCTAAATCAGGTAAATATTTATTAATGTCCTGAAAATACTAAATATTTGCACACAACACTGAAGAAGTCTAGAAGCTTGGCTTTTTCATTAATACCTTTTTATTGGCATTTTTACAAGGTTTATGTATTAGATTGTTTTCATGATAAAAGAACAGTTTGGAAAGGTTTAGGAAATTGAAAATAAACATTTCCAATAATGTGCTAAGAAATAGGAGCAGCTTTTTAAAAATGTTGCTGCCAAACAAATCCGGGGACATGATACTCATGCTTGACTTGAGCATTTCCATTTAATGACAGCTTGTTCTTGTTCAGCAACATAGTATTTCAATTTGTTTTTGTTTGTTTTTGTTTTTGTACTTTTTAACCATGAACCTACTGTGAACTGTACACATTAGCTCTTACTTTAAAAAATAAATAAATAAAAGTCATACAAACTCAATAAGTTTTTGGCTTCTGATCCAAAATCATTGTCTACTTGAAAGTCCATATTATTGTGTTAGTAGAAGTATGTACTTTAAAATACTCATTTAAAACATACCACATGTGCCGCCTAAAACTCGTGGTACCTGAATGCATCATTACCGGTCTAATTTGTCATATTTTACAATGTGCTTATTAGTTACAGCCTTACATTCACTTAAAGTGCATCATAACTGTATTAATCCATCCATCCATCCACACGTCATCTGTACCCACTTCATTAATTCAGTTCAGGGTCATGGGAAGCTGGTGTCAGCCTTCTGCCAGTCTGAAAAGGTTGCCCGTCCATCACAAGGTCCTTTTTTTGTTAATCAACACTTTGAATTAGAATTTTGCTTGTAAATAGTTTATGCAAGTGTTTGACAAATACTACTACAATAAAAGCAGTACTTGATTCAGACTACAGAAGAGTGATCTATGTATAATCTCAAACTTTGATTTGAATTTCAATTTATACTTTTTTTTTCAAGATTTCCCAGGAGAAGTTGCTAGACACCCACTGAAGGAAATACAAAAATGTCTATAACTCAGTCAGTTTGACAGATAATGAGCAAGAATTCGGCGTGGTAGTAACTGAGAGTCATTCCCAATACATACTCTGAGCGTGACAGCTGCAGACATCATATGTGATGGTACGTAATGTTATTTTAAAGTTTCTGTGATTTTGGTTGTTTAAACATATTTGTCTTTTTGGACAAAACATTAAAACTCAGTTTCTTGACATAGATTTATTATTGTTAATTCAAGTCATGACTAATATTAAAAGAGGTGGACAAAACCCATTTTAATACCAAAATACTACAGATTCAAACCAAGCAATTTAGCTTTAGAACTGTCATGAGTTTTTCAATACTTGAGTTTGTCTTTCTACATGTATTTGCATCCTTGTCAAAAATGTCTGCTGTTTGTAGCCTCAAAGTTATTTTTTTCCTTCGGTGTCACTGTAACAATCCAAACCCCTGCAGTGTACGTGTTGCGGATGACTCTCAGCTACTACCACACCAGAATTAGCTCAGTATCTGTCAAACTGACTGAGTTATAGCCATTTGTGTGTTTGTTAAGGTGAATTATCAATAGCGGCCACCTTAACTCAGCTTGACTCTGAAAGTTAATGGGTTGTAGATTCAGCTCCAGTTCTGAAAGTTTCATTAAAATGCTTCCACTGGTACATGAGATATAACACACACAGACAAATAAATACACACCGACAACAAGTGTCATCCCTAAAGTAACGTAGCCTGAACATGCTTCAGATTCCTTTGATGAGATCACCTAAAAAAAAGAAAGAAAGCAGCAAAGATCATTCTCTTCTTTTTATAGTTCAGTACATGCTGTGGGAAGAGAACCCAGGATGAAGTGTTTGGGAACAGACTTACTGTGCTGCTTTGAAGGATACAGAACCACAGATATGAAAAGAAGCTGACTCAGATCAAGCCTGAGATTGAGCCTGTGGGCAGATAGAGCGGACCGTCTCATTCATCACTGCATCACATGGTTAGCTTGGTAATGGGAGGTGAGAGACTTTATTCTGTGGGGAATCTTATCAAATTTACATATTTTTTGGCAAACTGAAACCAGTTCTTGAAGTAGGGCTGCTGGATTTTGTCAAATGGGCAATGTAGAGACTGAGAGAGAAAATCATTGTTGGATCAAAGCATAAAATAATATCTGAGTCCAAAATTCATTAAATTATCTTTTCTTTCTATCAAAAAATCTTTTCATCAGATACTTTTTATCGGTCAGATGTGGAAGATGCATACCTTTATGAACTCTGCAATGAAGAAACACTTCGAGTAAAGATGCATTTGTAAACAGGAACAATAAAAGCACACTTAATAGGTCAGGCTGCAGTCATAAAAGCCCAGGCAGACAGAAATGCAGAGTGCAAATTAGGCTTTAAACAATCACTGTGCAGAAACTGTAACACTCTGACTCCAGAGCTGTCCAATGTTCCAAAAGGTTTGCAAACAAACTTCTTCTTGTTTCCACAAATTGTATACGCACTTGTGTGTACAAAGTGTAAACTTTGTGGAAAAAAGAAGAGTTTGTTTGCAAAATTAGTGTGTGACATCATCACACTCTGAGCTGAACAGTTGATGGTAAAATCTACAAAAATCATAAATCATGACTGTATAAAAAAAAAAAGTCTTAAAGGTATCAAAATACAAGCTCGGTCATGCAAAGTCCAACTTTTTGTGACCCATTTGAACTTTAAATTATGTTTCTACTGTGAAGTATGTCAGAGCTACAGAGCCCCAAAAAGGGCTGGATTCTCTCCTCAGTTTGACCTAAATCCCACCCTGTACTGTATGTGGGATTTTATTATTATTATTATTTGTTTAGGGTTTTTTTGTAGTAATTGTAGTGAATTTTGTTTATGCCATACCAGGTTACAACACCATTTCTAATTCAGCTGCACGTTTTGATGTATTTTATGCATGGATGTTTTCAAAGTTTGAAGGTTTATAGCAAATCGAAAATAATGATGGAGATGGAAGAAAACTTGACAAATTATCTTTAATAAGCACATGGGTTTTCACATTCGCTGAGTGAAAGTTTGGTTAATTAAATTTAACAGAGAAAAGATGACAACATTCAACATACAATAGAATTTTTTTTAAAAAAAGAACAACTACACACTCTGCAGTGATTGGATGTTGTGTGTTCTGTCCACTAGGTGGCAATAATAGTTTTAAACAAGTGTTAACTGTACAAGAGGTCAGAGTAGAGCATGTATGTATGTGAGCTTGGTAAGAAATGGTCATGAGAAATAACTAAGTGCTCATCCTTCCAAACGTGAACATAACACGACCTGGTTAAAATGCCAGGTTTTTGTGACGTAAAAGAAATGAACCCAAAACTTTACTGGGACTTACATCCTGCACAACTCAACTGAAAAGAAATAAGTTGAGAGGAAAAACCCTAAAGGCCTAGTATTCCTTGCACCTGCTGCCTTTCATGCCAACGTTTTAAACTGAGATCATCTTATGATGAAAAAGAACATTTTAGTCAAAGCTTATAAATGACAATACAGTATCTCATGTAATATTGTGAAGACGTGACAGCGCTCAGACCATGGGTTGAGAATGACTCTCAGCTACTACCACATCAAATATAGCTAAATGCCTGTAGAATTGACTGAGTTATATTGATTTTTGTGCTTCTAAATGTGTGCTGACTGTTGTTGCCATCCTGAATTGGTTTGTTTCCAAAAGTAATCAGTTGTAGATGTGCACCCGATGATTACTTTCTGAGAGTTTCATTAGAATCCATCCAGTGGTTCATGAGATATTTTGCTAACAGCCAGATAGAGTTGACTTAACAGATGTGAGACTGTGAGATTGGAAGATTAAAGGCAGATGTTGTATTACTCCAAGAAACTCATAAATTACCATCAACTGGGGATGAGCTAAAATCTCTTGAGTTTCCTGATGTATTCTCAGCCTGCTATAATTCAAGGCAAAGAGGAGTAGCAATATTAATTCATAAAAATGTGAACTTCACAGTATTAGACACAGTTATAGACCCACAAGGTAGATATATAATATTAAAATTATCCATACTCAGTCAAAAATATTGTATTGTTAGCTTATATGGACCGAATGTAGACGATGCCGTTTTCTTTCATGACTTCTTTTCTACTCTATCAAATCACATGGACTGCTCGTTGGTACTGGGAGGTGATCTTAACTTCGGTATAGATGATAAAATAGACAGGCTGAGGGCAGGAGGAGCTCAATGCAGTTGGCAATCTATAGATATAGTTAAACAGTATATGAGTGATTATGGACTTTGCGATGCATGGCGTTCTTTTCACCCTAATAGTAAAGAATATTCTTTCTTCTCACATGTTCATCACTCCTACTCTCGTCTAGATTATTTTATAATCAGCAACTCATTACTAACCAACATTTCAGACACTAAAATACACCCTATTGCTGTCAGCGATCATGCACCAGTTACTTTAAATTTAGATGTTAAAAAAGAAATCCAAAAAAGTATAAACTGGAGATTAAATACCTCTCTGCTTAAAGACAAAGAATTTATACAATACTTTAAAAATGAATGGACATCGTACTTAGAGTTTAATGATATACCAGGAACATCAGCATCTACACTTTGGGAGGCTGGGAAAACAGTTATGAGAGGCAAAATAATATCCTACTCAACAAACAATAAGAAAAAAGAAAATAAATATATTGAAGAATTAGAGAAATCTATCAAATTATTAGGAAGTTTACAAGGAGAGGAGGCACAGGAAAAATTATGCAAGATAAAATTAGAACTAAAGGAATATATTGACAAAAAAAATCAATTCCTGGTACAAAGACTTAGATTAGAAAACTTTGAACACAGTAATAAATCAGGGAGCTTCTTAGCTAATCAACTCAAATTAAATAAAGAAAAATCCTCTATATATGGGATTAAAGACACAGATGGAAACATAACTTATGATGAAGGGAAAGTAAACTGTGTTTTTAGAGATTTCTATAAAACCCTATACACTCCACAAATATGTCCAACAGATGAAGATATTAATCTATTCTTGGAGAGAATAATTCTTCCAAAACTAAATAGTAGTCAATCATCAGAACTAGACTCACCACTAACATTGGATGAGCTCCGTGAAGCCATTAAAAACATGCCTAATAATAAATCCCCAGGCCCAGATGGATTTCCAGCAGAATTCTATAAAGAATTCTGGATTATTTTAGAACCAGTATTTTACAGAATGCTATGTGAGTCAAAAGAAAAGGGCAGACTTCCAACACATATGAATTTAGCAAACATTAGTCTATTATTAAAACCAGGCAAAGACCCACTATTACCTTCCAGCTATCGCCCCATCTCTTTAATTAATGTAGACGTAAAAATAATTAGTAAAGTCCTCTCTAAAAGATTAGAGAAGATAATTCCTCTCATTATTCATCCTGACCAAACTGGATTTATAAAAGGAAGACACTCGACCACAAACACACGCAGATTATTTAATTTAATAGAATATTCATATAGTAAAAATATTGAAACAGCTGTATTATCATTGGACGCAGAAAAAGCATTTGATAGGGTAAACTGGAATTTCTTATTTGCTACCTTGGGTAAATTTGGCTTTGGGAACCATTTCATTAATTGGTTAAAAATATTATATAACTTACCAAGAGCGTGTGTCAGGACAAATAATCAAATATCTCAGAGCTTCTGTTTACAGAGGGGGACTAGGCAGGGATGTCCACTCTCACCTGCACTGTTTGCTATTTTTATAGAACCACTAGCAGCAGCAATGAGACAAACCGCGGATATTAAAGGAATACCGTGTAAAAATATAGAACATAAAATTAGTCTTTATGCTGACGATATTTTACTTTTTCTTCAGAACTCAGAAAATTCAATATCCAATGTTATCGAATTAATAAACGCGTTTTCAAAAGTTTCGGATTATTCTATAAATTGGCCAAAATCTACGGTTCTTCCAATAAACTGTGTGGTTAACATTCCTCTCATTGAACGACTACATTCAGGTAACATTACATATTTGGGCATCAATATTTCTCCTAGATTGGAAGACTTAATTAAAATGAATCATATTCCACTTTTAAAGAAGATTGAAGATGATCTCACTAGATGGAAATCGCTGCCCATATCACTAATGGGCAGAGTTGCCTCAGTAAAAATGATGATCCTACCAAGAATAAATTATTTATTTTCAATGATCCCAAATAAACCTTCAACTAAATGGTTTAAGTCATTGGACTCCTTCATATCCAAATTCCTTTGGAAAAGCAAAACTCCACGTATAAGTTTAAATGCATTACAGAAATCTAAAGATACCGGAGGATTAGAACTTCCCAACTTCTATCACTACTATTTAGCCAATAGGCTACAATATATTTCCAAATGGATTAGTCCGAATACATTAGATGAAACTTGGTTAGACATAGAACAAACTTTATGCAATAATATTAGGTTATCATATCTACCGTTTATTAGCACAAATATAAAAAAACACGCTTGCTTTAAAAGCATCACCATTAGTTCATCTCTGACAGCATGGTGGGAATATCAAAAAATGACAAAATCTTCATTAATCCCCTGTAGACATACACCCATCTGGAACAATCCTGACATCCTACAAGAAAATATCATGATAAACTTCACTGGTTGGAGAGCAAAGGGAATCGAACGCCTGGAACACTTATATGAAAATGTAGACTTTATTCCATTTAATAAATTAAAAATAAAATTTAACATGGAAGATAAATACTTCTTAGAATATCAACAAATTAAGTCTATCATAAAAAAGAAATTTAAGCTTAATAAAACTCTGATAGAAACACCAGTTTGTGTGTTAGAGTTCCTTAATCTCAAATCCCCCAAATTAGTATCTAAAATATACAAGAAATTGTCTAGAATTAACGACTCCATAATGCTACCTACAAAAAAATGGGAGTCAGATTTATCAATCAATTTTGACCAAAACACCTGGTCTCAAATATGTTTAAAGACATTTAAATTAACTAGAATCTCCAATTTACAATTAATTCAGTATAAAGTTCTCTATAGGGTACACTATACGGGTCAACGAATGTTTAAGATGGGATTTACATCATCTAACAAATGCTCACAGTGCGTTGACAATATTCCTGATGATTATATCCATGCATTTTGGTTCTGTCCACCCGTTCAGAGATTCTGGGTCCAGGTCTGTGAAGACTTGTCTAAATGTTTGAAATGCAATATTCCTCTTTCTCCGTCTGTTTGCTTACTGGCTTCCTTTGAAGACATCTCCCTGGAGAAAAATACATGTCGCATGATTTTCACTGCCTTATGCATCGCAAAAAAAACCATACTTCTAAATTGGAAAAATAAAAATAATCTTAGCATTAATCAGTATAAAAATCTTCTGTTAGATCATATTAGTCTTGAAACAGCATCTGCCGACACATTGGATCAATCTCTTTGGGCTCCCTTAATCGGCTCCGTCACATAGTGAAGGTGGGTGGTTTGGGGGCTGGCCTTGTGGGCCCTTGGGGTGG
>NC_051432.1:3339740-3370312 GCF_001649575.2 Kryptolebias marmoratus
CAAAGCAATATCCAAAAAGGGGCAGGCGAGAGACGTGGGTCGTGGGACAGGCAAGGGTCGAGATCAGGCATGGACATGGACAAGACTTGAACGCTGGACATTTACTCGCTGTGAGGCTTTCAATAATCTGGCACTGTGTACTGGGAGCTGTGGGTATATAAGGAGTCAGGAACAGGTGAAGCAGATGATGGTGATTGTGTGGGCATGGCAACATGGGCGTGGCTTGGACTGTGGGACTGTGGAAAGTTAAGTGACTGTGGCAAAAGGCGTGGCAGGAACAGATGGAGCTGTGACAGGTGACACCATCATGCTGGGGGGTTGTTGGTTTTTTTTTGTCAGCTGGAACAGGGTTTAATTTAAGGAGAACGGACTTATGAGCAGTTCCAAATCCCTGTTTATTTTGACCCAAAACCTTAAGGGGTGTGTTAAAAAGCTGAAGATGAACAGGCATTTCAGTGACTCTGAGCATACTGTGCATCCAAACCAACAGCAGGATGGCTTTACCAGAAGAGAATATGATTTTTTTAATGGCCTATCCAGAGACTAGACCTAAATTTGACCAAAACACTGTGGGGTGACCTGATCAGGGCAGTGATTATGAAATGGCCTCGCAAGCTGACAGATTTGGAGCACTTTAGCAAGAAGGAGTGAGCAAATATTCCCAATCCGAGGTGTGGCTGCTGATAGACTCAACAAAGTATTACATCCAGGGTGTGCATACTTATGCAACCAGCTTATTGCATCTCTATGTTTTAGATTTTTCCTGCAACAGATGTTTTTTTGTGTGTGTGTTGTTGTTGTTGTTGTTTACAGTTGAAATGTACAGTAAATATTTCACTATAAAGGAAGGTAGTTTTGAAATGATTTATTGGGGTTTCATATCTCTTTTTTAACATGGGTGTGTCGATATAGGCTACATACAATAGGCCTAACTGTGAAAAACCTCTGCCTATCACATTTCTTCCATCAAAAGAGCCCTCTGTGTTCGAGCAGGTGTGGCTGGAAACCTGTGGTTTAAATAAAAAAGGGTGAGGAAAAGGAGGAGGCCAACCAACGTGTGCATGGTTCCTGAAACAATAATCCCGCTTCCAGCCTCAATTCTTTCCAAGAGATCCTACACTTATTCTTCCTGTGTCAGCGTCATGTGGTTACAGAGTCAGCCAGTCCACTTCAATTTAAGATGAAGCAACCAAAACCTGTACCTTAACAAATGATTCCAATAGTTCCTTTATTCTTAGAATAATGTGCCTTTCAGCTCCGAGTTTTACTTTTAGACTAAGATCATCTTATGTTGAGAAATAACGGAGTGATAGCCGTTTTGGTCGAAACCTTTGAAACAACATCATGCATGATCTGTCAGCACTTGGAGTATGTGCTGTGTCGGCTACTACCACGCCAAATTTTAGCTCGATATTGGTGAGACTAGATGAGTTAAAGTGAATTTTTTGTGTCCTCTGAAATCAGTCTTGAGTCGGGTTGGCTTCAGAAGTTCAAACAGTTGTAATTGTCAGCCCATTGATTGCTTTTTGAGAGTTTCATCCAAATTTGTTAAGTGATTTATGAGATATTTTACTAAAGGTGCAGAAAAATGAACACACACTAGCAAAGACATCATTGCTATGCCTTCGCCTTCAGGCAACAAACCTTATGAAAACACTATGGAGCACTTTTCTGAACCTACTGGACAAAAGAGAGAGCTGTGATCAAGTGCTATAGTTTTATATTTCCCGGGCACGCTCCGTCTTAACTCTCTAGCACTGGTTTGTTCAAACAAACAGGATTTGTCCCCCTGTCTCTTCCCATCAGAGGTGGAATGTTAGCCTGCATCACCTTGCTGAGTGAATATATTTACTCAGTGTCGGGAGGGCGGCGGCCACAAAGGCAGGAATGTGCCTGAGAGTGACTTGAAAGCGGCTGCTGCGTTTTAATTATTACCTCAAAAATAAACACATGGCCAGCTTTGATTTTTTTTTTTTTTTCTATGAATGGGTGCATTCATTCAAAGCCCCGCCCACCAAATCCTTAACCACGCCCACTTTTCTCGCACTGACTGTGATATGATTAAATGGGGGCGTGGCCTAACTGAGGAACCCCCCCCCCAGCAGCTATAAAGTAGAGTTTAGTCTTATCTTCTGAGAAAAAAGAACCAAGGTCCAAACGAACAAGACGCAGAAACTCATTATGAAACAATTAAAAACTAAGAATCATTCTGCGTGTTGCTGCGCGGAGGTTCTACTTTAACTCGACTTTTACTTTTTTTTTTTTTTTTGGACACTTTTTTTTTAAGCTAATCATGGTGTTTCTGATATACTTGACTGTAATGACAACAGCCGTCATCACGCAGGTAAGCTGACATGAGCCTCCTGCTCACAGAAACAGTGCTGAGCTGAATGCGTTGATCCACTGTGTTAAATAAATTCAAAAATAGTTGTAAGCTTATGTCTTGGTAAATTCAAAAAAGAATTCAAAAGTAATTCAAAAACATTGAGAAAGCTCCTCGGATGAGAAGCGAAACGTCTTCAGCTACAGAATAGAAGTCCAGTTGTTTTTGTTTTTTAACTTTTTTTGAATTTACCATGGCCTGGATGACTGAGAATCTACACCAGCTTATGTCTTGGTGTTATGATTAATAAACGCCCAGAGGCGCGAAACTCCAGTCAGCTCGTTAATGAGCCCTTTCCCAGGCGCAGCTCCCGGGTTGTTGTGGTAGTAGTCGTGCGGCGGCTTGTTGGTTGGGACAAAGTGAAACATGTTGCTGCCACGACTCCAGGCTGAACCCTGCAGCAGAAACTCACACTTTCTTCCTTACACTGTCATCGCAGTGCTCTGTATGGACCCCAGCTTTACAACTGCTGTGGCTAAAGGCGGGCGATGATGTTTTTGTTTTTTCCTTTGTGTCCGTGCGTGTGTTCGTCTTGTTAGCAAAATATCTCATGAACCACTGGACGAATGTCAATCAAACTGGCAGAAAGTTTTCATCGGATGTACCTCTGCAATTGATTACCTTTTGGAGTCAAGCCGATTCAAGACGGCCGCTCCGGCCGACTTTAAAAACACAAAAATAGCTCTAATTCGGTTAGTTTTATACATATTGACCTAATGTTTGGTGTGGTAGTAGCTCAGACTGGTCCCTAAAACATGTTGTGATCTCAAACAGATTGTGTAAGTTGTTCATTTAAACTTCTGCCATTAGCTGTTTACAGTCTGCTCTGTCTGTTAGCAAAATATCTCACGAACCACTGGGTGAATTTTAATGAAACTTTTAGGAAATAATTATCGGCCTGTACATCTACAACTGATTAAATTTTAGAGTCAACCCAATTCAAGATGGCCTCCACAGACAACCAACCTTTGAAAACTCAAAAATGGCCGTAATTCAGTGAATCTTACAAATATTGTGTTAAGATTTGGTGTGGTAGTAGCTGAGAGTCTTTCCCAACACTTAGTCCAAGTGCTGCTCATTGTGCAGTACCTTTGCTGAAAAAATGTCACCACTAATGTTGGAGCTAACCCTGTTTGTCTGTTAGCAAAATATTTCAGGAACCAGTGGAAGGATTTTATTGAAACTTTCAAAAACTAATCTCTGGATGTGCATCTACATCTAACTAACTTTCGGAGTCAATTCAGTTCAAAATGTCCGCCACAACTAATCAACATTAGCCAGCGCAAAAATGGCTGTAACCCAGTCAAATTTACAGATATTGACCTAAAATTTAATGTGGTAGTAGCTGAGAGTCACTCACAAAATATACTCTGAGTGTGACATCAGGTGATGTTGCATGAATTCTCTCATAACATCATTAGTAGTTTAAAACTCTTACTTAAAAACTGCGGACAATAAGCTTTCCTTCAACGAAAACAAGGCCTTTAATTTAAGTTTCCATGCGTACATTTTCACATCAAGTCTTTTACTTGTGACAGTTTTCTTTTTTTTTATGCTTGTAGGAAATGTTTCGGGATCGAGCAGCAAATTTCTGTGTTTTGTTGGATCCCTCCAGGTGACTGGCAGCTGCCCGGCCGTGTGTGACTGCCACGCGGAGCCCCTTGTTTGTCCCCCAGGCGTCAGCACCGTTCCAGACAGGTGTGGCTGCTGCAAGGTGTGCGCTGCGCAGCTCAACCAGGACTGCAGCAACATGAGGCCCTGCGACCACCACAAAGGACTGGAGTGTAACTATGGCAACGACGTGTCCGTGGCCTGGGGCATCTGTCGAGGTGAGGGCGGAGGCGGCTGCTCTCACTTGGAAAGAACGCTGCCATCTGCAGTGAATCAAACCTCATTTTACTCTCAGTCCCCCAAAGTATTTAAAAGCTTTTTTAAAAAAAGGGAAGCCGTAGTGAAAGCAGCGCGCTTCAAGCAGTGATGAAGCACCATGTAACCTCACACGAACATTTTAGTAAGCAGAGATTGTTTTATGTTAGTGTAGGGGGTTACAGAGATAAAAATACCCTTTCCATGTGCACCATGCCGGTGGTTCCCCGCAAGCTATGAATAGCCAGTTCTAGGAGACAAGGACTCTGACACTTCCTGTTTTCTTGTTTGCACTCACTTTTCAGTCTTTGTAAGTCTACACCACACGTCTGCGACCTTCACAATCAAAAGGGCCATTTCGTGCTTTTTCTTTTGTCCAGAGCAACACAATCTACTTGAGAACCGAAAAAGAGATTTTGAAAAAAAAATGGAATGATGCAACACATTGTTAGGTTTTATATGATACCTACATATAGAACTTTGCTTGTTACATTCACAAAATAAAGAACTAAACATGTTGGCATTCATCGGTATTTTTCAAAGTGTTATGAAGGAGGGAGATACATTTTGTATACACCCCCTTAACCACTGAATTATGGAGGTCTATGTGAGTCCTTAATGTATTTGTGGAAAATAATCAGGTACACTACTCTGATATAATAAATCATATATTTGCATCCCAGCATAAACATGAAAATTAGGACCGTTTGTTGCATATTTAGTTGTGATTCACTGATTTTTTTTTTTTTTATAAAGACTAATAACTCAATTTACTTAAATGTTTTTTTTTTAAAAAAAACAAACCCATCCATCCATCCATCCATCCATTTTCTTTACCCGCTTCTCCATTCCGGGTCGCGGGGAGCCGGTGCCTATCCCCAGCAGTCACTGTGCGAGAGGCGGGGTAAAAAACAAACCTTTACTTCTAATTCTCATTGTTTTCGAAATGACTTGCCATATTTTTGCCGAACGCCTGATTCAAATAACTAACTCAAGTAACAGAGTAACATGTTTGCAAAACAGTGGGTTTTTTTCCTCTTGGCAACATTCTGTAAAAGTGTTTAATTTTTCAGTGGATTTTAGAGAAAGATCTGGCTGGTAGTGGTAAACCGGCTAACAAACTTGATTAATATTCTTGTCTCCATAGTAACGAGTCTGTTACAGAACTTTTAGTCACATATTGCAGAAAAGTGGACAAGACATCTGCTCCAGTTAGCTTTTCCTATTAAGCATAAATATTAATTTTCATGTTATTTATGTTATTTAAAGCTTCGAAGTTCCACTGCAGAGGAACAGAAAAGCTGCATGGTTGTAGGTTGGAATACTTCCAGACTCCTGGTCTATACCACTGAGGTGTCAAATCACTACTTAGTTTTAGTAAAGCCTTAAATAGTCTCGGATTAAATTGTATAAAGAGTCCTGTGATTTACAGTAAGTAATATTTTCACTGCTGGTTCCTGTATGGACACTTTTGAACACATAGATTTTTATTCTTTGTGAAAACATTTGGTAATTTCTGTTGTTTTTCCAGAAATGTATTTACCCAACAAAACCCACCTTATCCTTTCTTGGTAAGCGCTGTAACTGTATGCAATTTCTGTGAAGTCAGACAAAGGTCTGTGTGGCTGTCAAGTGCAAATACGTGTCATGTTACTTCTTGCCGCACTTGTCCTTTCAGAGTGAAGGCACTAATTCTTTGTGCTCAGCCAGAAAAGCTACAGTAAATCTTCACTTGATGATTCACAGCAGCCTGTTTTTGCTTGTGGCCGACGTGCTTTTAAGTGCAACTTGCCATTAAAGGTTTTAACGTCTAATGTGGAGCAAGATTTTTTTTTTTGTCTTGTTTCAATCAGCTAAATCAGAGGGACGCTCATGCGAGTACAACAGCAAGATCTACCAGAACGGTGAGACCTTCCGTGCCGGCTGTAAACACCAGTGTACCTGTATGGATGGAGCTGTTGGCTGCACGTCTCTCTGTAGCAACAAGCTGCCGCCAGCATCACCTTCCTGCCCCTACCCACGGCTGGTCAGGATACCGGGACAGTGCTGCTTCAGTGTCGACTGCCACAAGGACACCTGGCTTCTTCCACCTAAACGTCAGGTTCGTTTTAGCTGCGGTCAACACGTAGATCATGTAAACGCAGTCGCAGCATAAAAGAAATCACCCTCTCGCGTCCGTTGTAACAGGTGCCCCCACTGCAACGGCACCTGCCCAGACCGCAGCAGCCTCAAAACGAACTGGTCCTGACCAACGAGCTCCCAGACGTAAAGTCCAGAAACTGGCGGAGCAAATATGGCTTTAAAAATCTGCCCGGTAAGCACACCCAGCGTTTGATTTTTTTCTGAAAGAAAGTAGTTTTGTGTCTGGAGCTTTAAGTTCCCTGAACACGACATCAGATGGATGTCGTTCGTTTCTTTTTCGCAAACTTAAGACTGTGTGGCTGAGAGTAGATGGCTCCGAACAAACATCCTGAAGTGGAGCACGAAAAGGAACAACCAGATCTGTCTGTTCTTTTTTTGCCACAACACACACACACACACACACACACACACACGCGCGCGCGCGCAAAGAAGGTATTAGGAATTTTGTGAAAACAAAATGTCTTTTTTGCTACATTTGTGTATTATACCAACAGACAGAGAGAAAAGCCTGAATGAGTAATTAAAAACGTAGCTTTCCTTAAAGGAATGCCTATCGCCCGCCACTTTTGATACTAGAGTTTCAAACTAAGATCATCTTATGGTGAGAAATGACAGCTGTTGTAGCCATTTTGGTCAAACTCTTTTAAATGCACGATATCTTACAGGATGTGTCAGAGTGTCTGTTGTTAATGGCTCTCAGCTGCTACTAATTTTAGCTCAACATTTGTAAATTTGAGTAAGTTATGGTCAATGTTGTGTTGGCTAAGGTGGATTATCTGGGTCAGCTATTTTGAATAGGGTTGATTCTGAAAGGTAGTCAATTGTGGAAGTGCATCCAATGATTTCTTTCAAGTCTGATAGGAGATTTTTAGAAATCAAGGCAGAAAATGGCTACTATACAATATGATTGATTTATCTTTTTGGTTGATGTTTTGTTTTGGGGTAAAAATATAATCTAATACCACAACTTAAGCAGTTGTTTAACAACATTTAGGTGAACTTGGACATTTAAAAATGTATAAAAGAGCACAGAACTGTGAGGTGTGAAGTAGCTGCTACAGATTTTTTTTTCTGTCTCTGTATAGATCTGATGGTGGTGACGATGTGCCTCCTCCTGTTTGTGCGGTTCTTCAGTGCCCATTCTTAACAATTAGTAGCCGAATTTAGCCTTCCCAGAGACGGTTAGATGTAAACATAAAATTACAGTTATTTAAAATAAATAAAGGACTGTAACTTGGACACATGTGAGCGTAATGGAGCTTCTCCATCAGTCCCTGTATGCTAACGTATACACACATTCACCGTGTCTATGAGCGCCGCTTCATGCCGCACATAGACTCTAAATGAGAGAGATTTCCTTGTACCAAAACCAGAGTTGATCATAGGTACCAAGGTTTTTAATAAACTGACTCGAGCTTGTGACTAACTAAACTGCAGCTGAAGACTGCTTTTTCTCTAAAAAATACCATTTACCTAATCAAAAAATTATAAAAGACTCTGGAAAATCAGAATCTAAGGCTTAACTTCTCACCTGTGGTTATGATGTTTCATTACAAGTTAGCACAGAGACTGGTGCTTTGCTGTCTCCCTGCAGCTGGGGCTGTTTGATTGACAGGTGTGCAGTGTTTCACACTTTTATTTTCTACACAGCAACACTTCCGCCCACAGATGCACCTGCTCAGTAAAAGACTAAAGGCATAGTTGATGACTTATTGTTCAAAAAAAAAAAAAAAAAAATTGGTCTGCCAAATAATTGGCCTACCTCTATGTACAATATTGTTACAGAGCTATGATTCCCCCTTCCTTTCTCACTCATTGTGTTTTTTGTTTTTTTAAACATTGAGGTTGTCATGATTTCTAGGTTTGCTAGTTTACCAGATTTTTATTTGTTATTAAAACAATTTTCTCCCTCGTTTCTCCAACATTCCTCAGCGTGGGACACCCCGGAGGAGGAGAAGTGTCCCGTCCTGACTACCAAGTGGTCCCGGTGCTCGCGCAGCTGCGGGATGGGCGTTTCCTTCCGCATCTCCAACAAGAACCCTCAGTGCAAGCTGAAGAAGGAGACCAGAATCTGCACCGTGCGGCCGTGCCACGGCCTGGCTGTCCCCGCCAAGGTGAGGTGGACTGAACTCGGCGTGAACCCAGGGAGGAGACGGACGCAGGTCCAACACCCTCCTCATTTCCAAGAAAACTTATCAGAGAGTTTAACCTTGTTGTGCTGCGATAACGCTTATCAATCAGGGATTATTTCTCTTCTTATCAGTGTTTGACTGTAAGATAAAAAAAATGCAAGTTCACAGACTGAAAATGGCTAACCTGAGCAGCAAAGAATATAACAAAAAAAATTGATGCTGTTGCCCTGAGTAAATAGGATTTTAGTACAAAAACCATCTTTATCCTGAGCCTCTGAGCACAGACTATATCAGCGGTAATTTTGGGAAGCACCACATTCAGAGGAACTGGCTTCAGCTGTGTTTTGGTGGCAGGCAGGCGCCTTTTTAAATATAGTCCATCAGCGTCGGCATTCCTGCCAAGACAGGGGTAAAGGAGGAGTGTGTCTGTAGTCGAGCCCTGTCTGTGTACTCAGAGTCCAGGGAAATGGTGTGTCTATATTAATCCTCTGTTTTTAACACACCTCTTTCCTCAGCTCCACTGAGGTTAATCCTCTGCTGATAAAAGTGCTCACGTATCAGTTTATTTAAAGGCGAAGGAATTTAATCACCTCAATCTAAAAATAATTCCTTTCTAGGTTCTGGTGTAGCAACTAGGGCTTTGGTAATCTCAACGTGAAACTGATGAATAAGAGCGTAAACTTTATTGGAATCAAAAACGTTGTCAGTTCTTTCTAAACCTATTTATCCAGCTGGTGACAGCTCTGATCTTTTTCCTTCGTTCATGTTTCAGCCACAGGAGGGAAGGAGCTGCTTCCCAACTCAGAAAGCCCCGGGGCCCCTCCGTCTGTCCTACGGGGAATGCACGAGTGTCCGTCTCTACCGTCCGAACTACTGCGGCGCGTGTACGGACGGCCGGTGCTGCTCGCCACGGCGCACACGCACTGTGCCCGTGACTTTTGTGTGCCCGGACGGCGAGCACTTCCAGAGGCCGGCCATGTTTATCCTGTCGTGTAAATGCAACGATGACTGCGGCCACCTCAACGAAGTGGCCCTTCCCCTGCAGCACTGGATGTACGGAGACACGCATAAGTTTACTGAGTAAACCTCATTGTTGCTTTTAAATGGGATGAGGAGGAAGCTTCAATACGACGAGCCATTTTTCTTCATGTGGCTCCAAGAAAGTGAATACCGAAAGCAGGAAAGAGAGCTTTGGTTAGACCACCCAGATTGTAGTTTATTTGTGACCAGAGTGGATTGTACACTCGGTTGTTCTTGTTTAAACTGCTGTGGGGTCCAAGTTAAAGCTTTGAACTCCCTGATGTCTAAAATGATTGCTAGTTCAGGATTACATTTGAGATGCTCTGATCAGCAAGAGAGGAGACTAAAGCAACAAAGCACTTTACTTGGCGGTGACATTCAGAATAATACTCACTCCCTTGGCAAGCTTTCAATTTTGTTACTTTGAAACCTAGAATCTAAATTGATTTAATTTTTTTATTATAAGCAATGGACCTACACAAAATAGTCCAGACAAATGAGGTTGAACAGCAGGGAACAAGTGTTCTAAATAATTCTGAAAAAATATTAAATTGAAAAATTATGTGTGAGACATACACCCCCTCCAAAGTCACTACTTTGTAAATCCACCTCCTGCAGCAGTTCCAGCATCAGGTCTCTTCAAGTCCGTCTCCAGGATCTTGGTCCATCTTGTCTCTGGAGTTTATGTCCGTTCTGCAGGACCAAACAGCTGCAGCTCCTTCAGGTTGGATGGTTACTGCTTTAAATCAAACCAGAGACTCTCAGTTGGACTGAGGTCTGGGTTTTGACTGAACCCCTCCAGGACCTTTACCTGGTTCTCCTTAAACCAGTGGAGTGTTGCTTCAGCAGAGAGTTTAGAGTCACTGACCTGCTGGAAGGTGGACCTCCATTCCAGTCTCTAATCTCTGGAAAACTCAAACAAGGTCCTCTCAAGAATATCCCTGTATTTTGATGCATTCATTTTTCTTTCAGTTCTGACCGGTTTCTCAAACCCTGCTGATGAAAAACATCCCCACAGCATAATGTTACCACCACCATGCTTCATTACAGGGAATGTGTTCTCAGCATGATAACAGGTGTTTGGTTTGTGTCCGACACAGTGTTCTCTTTGACAGATAAAAAGTTCAGTTTTAGTCCCATCTGACCACAGCACCTTCTTCCACATGTTTTGGGAGTCTCTGGCACATTCCAAACAATCTGCCTTTTCGGATTTTTCCTGACACTCTTCCATGAAGCCCAGCTCTGTACATTTATAGACACATCCTTCCATCTCTTAGAAGAGCTGTCCAGCTCCAGCAGGATTATCTTTGACCACCTGGTTGCTTCTCTGATTAAAGCTCTCCTCGCGCAGTCTGTGAAGTTTGGCGAATGACTTTCTAATGGGGTCGTCTCACATAACTAGTAATAAACGAAGAGCCATTTGGGAGCCATACTTTCCATCACTAGTTTACTGTGGTGACAAATTATTTTCTTTCTCTAATGAAGGATTTAATGGAGCTCTGTGGACTGTTCAGGGTTTGCGTTATTTTTTTAGTTTATCTTTTATAAACAAACCCTGATCTCCACAACTTTGTCTCTGACCTGTGAGGAAAGTTCCTTGGTCTTCATGCTGTCGCTTTCTTGGTGGTAGTTTTTACTACTTTGAATCTGGGGCTGTTTAACAGGTGTATACATAGATCATTTGACAGTTTGACAACAGGTGGATTTCAGGTGAATATGTGGCTTCTGAAGGTAACGATTGAAGCTTTAAAAAACCCCTGCTTCTCTGTCGGCTGGTTGCAGTACAAGTTTTAAATCCCACCCCCTCCATGTAAATGAACGGGATGTTGTTGGTAAGGTAAAAATAAAAAAGAATACACCTAGGATATATTTTTTTTCAGCTGTTTACTCTTGTAGTTCTTACCCTGCTGTTATAAGTGCAAATATAATTTTTTTCTAACACATTTAGTTGTAATTAGTTATTTCACTCCTAAAAGAAAGGTCACGTGACACCATGTTTGTGTGCAGGAGAAGGCGGGGCTTAAAGCTCCACACCGTTTGTGTGCAGACGCCGGGTCCAAAAATACATGGAAGAATCTGTTAAAACGGCTCCTGCTGGCTTCGAGTTCCAACAAGAGAAGGCTGTATACGTATCATCTCGTATTATGTGTACGAGGGTGAACACATATGAATGCATAACTTTTCAGTTTCATATTTTTATTACTTTATTACTAATATAACCTGGAGTATTTTATGTAGGTCCATTACTTTTAATCAAATTGAAATTTCATTTAAACTCTTGGTCAGGGTTAATCAACTGATGGTCCAGGGGCCACATCCGGCCTGCAGCTTAACTCAGTCTGGTCCACTGACTTCATTTAAAATAAAACTAGATTTTTAATTGTATATTAAGTTTACATAATGACTAACTGCCAGATGTTTGGCCCCTGAGCAATTTAGTTGAATAGCCCTACTCTAGGTTGTAAGTAGGGGTGAATACTTTTGCAATCCACTTTACCAGCAGTAAGAATTTTTCTAAATTAGTCATCTCACGCTTCATTTCCCATAATGCACTGCGATTCCTCAGTGACAACCTGAATAAGAAGAACCACCTGTTTTCATGTTGAACCCTTCAGAATGTGATGGAATCTGTAGGTAAGACTTTATTTGAAATGTACAAAATCAGTACAGACTGTTGTAAATATAAACACAGGCATCGGCTGTGCCTTTAAATCTTTAAATGACATGCTGCCATGCACACACATCAACAAATGTAACACAGGCTGTCAGATAAGGGACTGAAAATCATTCAGCGTATATTAATACCAACTAATTTGTTTTTTTGCATTGAATGTAGCTTAAGACAATCATAACTGAATTTGTATTTGATTACAGAGCTCTCTCAGTGCAGTTTTCTATCCAAATTTGCATAACTGACGCTTACACACTTACTGTACAAACTATGTTAGAGTGTAGGTAACACAATTTTATTTTTGTCTATCCTTATTTGAGCCTTTGTGACTATTACAGCTCTGCTTGTACAGTTTCAAATGAGGCTTCTTGATAGGAACCTGTCTTAGAAACCACTTCCTTGGTTCTGAAACATAATGGCGCCCTCTGCTGGAGGATCCATTTATCTACCTTTAACACCTGAGGTATGCTAAACTGAATCCAACGCGGGAAAAAATGTAAGTTACAAAACAAATTTATTTCTTTAACCAAAACAATATATTCATGGTTTCAACAAGGAGAACACTAAAACAAGCACTCTGCAAAGAGGTGAGAAAACAAAACGTCTCATGAATTTGCCTACATGGATGTTGGGAGGAGCATATTTAAACAATATTGAGTTGTTTTTTTTCTTCCTTCCACTAACAATATAGCAACAACAATAGTCACACGCGGTTCTTCACTGGCAGGACACTTCACACTCATCTGGACTGTTCAACTGCAAAAAAAGAGAAAATGACAACGATGAAGTGAAGGAGTCTTATTTTGACTTTTTTCCACTTCCTATCTAAAGCAAAGTCAAAGGTTTGTTTATTTTTATGCTGTGGTATTTTGTAAAACTGCGTGCTGACCTAATTATTGCTCACTGTCATGAAAGGTAGGCCATCGTGTAATTGCTTGTATATGTGTGTGTATTTGTCTGTCTGTTAACAAAATATCTCGTGAACCAGAGGATGGATTTTAATGAAACTCTCAGAAAGTAAACATTTAACGGTTTCTGCATGTTCCATTTCGAAAGTCCAGACATTAAATGTCTGTAAATGTTGATATAGGGGCACAGCTTTATTATCTGTATGCTTGAAACACTACAGTAAAAGCAAAAATTGTGCACAACAGATGGACGGCACAGAGTATTTCCCAGAAAATGGAGGAAAACACAACATTTCTAGATAAAAAAAATAATGTCCACTTGGTACAGCTATGCTGGCATTTACAGTAAAATGGAGAAAGCTTTGTATGCTTTAAGGCTGGGCTGCCTTTATAAATCAAACGTTGTGTCCTGTTTATGTAACAAAGGGTTAATAATCCCTAGCTATATAGCTTTTACCACTCCATGTGCTACCGATGGGAGTAATTTAGGGTTCAGGCTTTGTCTGAAACTCTTCAAAACAGAGGAGTTGTGGACTAAACTGCAAACCTTTTCATCACCCGAGGCATGGTCACTAATAAAGCTGTATGAGTCTGCATGCAGCTATGGGTATGGAAAATACTTAAACCTGCTTTTATCTTTTTTTGTACTTTTCAAGAGCTCATATTTCAACAAATACAGAGATTTGGCCGTGACAAATGTCTGCAAAGGGAAAACTTACTGTAGGAAGAGATGTCGATCTCATCAGGTAGCTCGGCTACATTGACCTCGAAGCGGTCTTGGACTTCGTTCAGGGTCTTGGCGTCAACCTCGTCTGACACAAAGGTGATGGCCAAACCTTTGGTTCCAAACCTGCCGGCACGGGCCACCTGAGGTTGAGAGGGGAAAGTTAAGGCTCGAAAGACAGACTGAATGAAAGA
This sequence comes from Kryptolebias marmoratus, assembly GCF_001649575.2. NCBI lineage: Eukaryota > Metazoa > Chordata > Actinopteri > Cyprinodontiformes > Rivulidae > Kryptolebias > Kryptolebias marmoratus. The sequence goes on from NC_051432.1 coordinate 3,353,781, forward strand.
AACAATAACAAATCCCAATTCGACAGGATTCTTTAGCCTTGTCCAAAAAAAAAGTTGTATTTTGGAAAAATAAATGAGATTGAAAAAGTTTCATACAGGCAACAGACAATTAACTGCAAACTTCTTTGCTGGTAAAATGAAACTTATACCAATGTTTGTCACCAATAAAATGTTTTTAGAACTGAACTGACTCTGTGAAGGTATGTGTCAGAATCCTCCGGCATGTCGTAGTTGAAAACAATGTTGACTCGTTCGATATCCATGCCTCGGCCGAACAGGTTAGTTGCCACCAGAATCCGTCTTTGGAAGTCTTTGAACTGCTGGTACCGGGATAACCTGGAAGAGTGCAGAAGAAAAAGGTAATATAAACATCAGAAAAACAGATTTCTGGATTATCAATCCTATCACTAACCTTATGTCAAATTCAACTAAATAACTTTATAATAAGGATTGTGTCACAACAGAGTCAATAGTTTGGAACCAAATAGGTGTGTAACGAGACTAAACTCTCACAAGATACATATCGTTCAGGAGTTTCACTCTCATGTCCACTCAGTCCTTAGTTTTCAGAACTCAGACAAATGCTACTGTGGTTTTCACAGCTACAGTGTCGGCATGAATGTATTTATTTTATCATATTAACTTCTTGTGTTTTTTTTCTTATAATTTTATAGTGAAATGCTTGTAGCTGTTCAAATATTCATTGAGTTTTGGATGTTGTATATTCAAGGCTGTATCAATGGCTCTTTGTAAAATGGTTTTATTAGGAACAAGTAAAAAAAGTGATAAAAATTAAAGACAATAAAAGTCCTATAAAAAAAACAGTAAACTCTGTTTGTCCTTACTGATAAAAAATATAAATTGAGAAAAGTTTACCTATTATTTCTGTATGAATATTTTGGCATAAGCAAACTTATTTTTTGAAGAAAACTTTAATAATAAAAATATAACAATTAAGTGATCCTATGAAAATAAGTGGGATATCAAAGTCTGATGAGACTCATCAGAAATCTGAGAGGAGAGATGCCAGTCAGTTGAGTTTGCGGCAAAAGTTTTTTCCTAAAAATATTGTTAAAAGTCTCGTCTCGACTTGTGGGAGAAGTGTCAGATGACACACTTAATGCCAAACCTAAGAAAGCCTCCACGGTTAGTGTGACGCAGCACCCACCTCTCCTCCTGTGCCATGCCCCTGTGGATCGCGATAGCAGGGAAGTTCTGCTCCACCAGCAGCTGGGACAGAGCCACGCAACGATTCACAGACTTCACAAAGATCACCACCTGTCAGAAACCAAAGAAACTCCTGAGTCCTGAACTATGCTTTTTTTTTAATTAAAAAAATGCAATAAAGGGAGAAGACATCACTCTCTTGGCGTGACTAAGAATGAAATAAGAAAGCTGCAAGTGTGCTTTCTTTGATAATAAGTCATTTTTACAAATTTAACAAGCAATAAATGAAGTCTGAAAATATCTGATTTTCATTTAAAACTCTAGAGATACCTGGTTAAACTCAAGCACATCGAGGAGGTCAAAGAGCTTTCGATTCTTCTCGCTGTCCTTCAACTTGCAGTAATACTGCTGTAAGCCATGAAGTGTGAGCTTGGTCTCATCATCCACAAACACTTCCATCGGCTAAAGGACAACAACAAAACACAGGAGCATTAGCTTCACTAACAGAACTCTGTGCTTTCATTAGAAAAGTATAGGCATGAAAAAAGAAGTTGGCATCTTCCCCATGATTCTCTTGGGTACTGACAGAATGAACAGGTCCCGGTGGCCCACAGCGCCTGTTCTCCTGCACGTTAACACAGCCATGGGGATCACTGCCCAGGCTGAGCCAGATGTGCTCAGGAGATTCACTCTGCCCCTCTGAAATGGCCACTTATGACACAGTCAGACACAAGTGGGCAAAGCTGAAGGGGGTTTGACTTCAAGCGCAGCCGCTGACTCCACGGCAAAATACAGGGAGAACTTTTATTAATCTACAGGTTAATAATAATAAAAATGTTTTGAAGTTGTTGCTAGGTGCTGTCAGGGAAGAGCACATCATTTTAATAAAAAGGGTTTGAAGTCCAAAATCCAATTTAAATTAAGCACAATTAGTCAAATGTTTTCCCATAAACTGTTCTGCTGAATGTGTCAGTTTGATATTTAATGGAGCACCCTGTAAGTATGTTTTTAGACAAACCTTTGACCATTTTAACCTAGTAAGCCGTAATTCAAGCATGACACACTGCAAGCACAGCAGTGGTAGGTTAGTTTAGCTTTCGATCAGCTATTTAGAGGAATTGTTCAGACTTTCAGGACCCTCAGATCTTCCTAACCGAACATGTGGGATCAGCTCAGACATCAACTCTGACTCAGTGCTAATCTGTTGGATTTTAGTGGTCAGTTACATCAGGTATAGGTCGACTTGCTGCAGGAGAGGATACAACAGCTGTATGACTTCCTTCTGCATCAATCTGCTGCTCGTATTCAGATCTGAGGAGGCGCCTCACCCTACAGACATGAGACCAGCAGTGTGCCTGGAGTGCCAACGCTGTTATCCATTTGATCTGATATTTTAATTATTTCAGTACAGTCACATGACCTTTCAAGTTGTTTCATTTCATTTCCACCACATCTGGGTGCCTAACTTTTTTTTTACAGCGATACAAAATTTTCAATTAAGTTCATCTTTTATATAGATACACATTAACGCAGAAGATACTGTTTTCAGATAAAAATCACATTTTAAGCATATTTATCAATATTTTAGAGTTCTTGTCAGAGCAATGAGATCCATCTGAATAAAACCCTGATCTTTTTTTCTTGTACCAGTCTTAATATTGACTGCAGCTTCCATCCACTGCCAGTATATTTTAAACATCTACCGAATGCTTGACAAGTTCATGCAATTTGTTATAAATGATATTTCACCTGATTTACTTGAAAGTCCTGAAAAGATGTAATCCTGACAGATGTAAACTATACACCTTGTTGTATTTTTCCATAACTCAAAGTCATGACAGACTGAAGCCATGATGAACAAAAACAGCTATACAACTAGTGTCTGAAAGCTGTTGCGATAGAAGATCTATCAAACAATTTATGTTATGAATCTTTTTTGTGAAAAGTGCTATTAACAAAGATAAAAAGAGGAAAAAAAAGATTCATCTTAGCATTTTCTGCGAAAACATGTTCTTTAAAATAATATGAATATGATTATTCTTGGCCAGTCAAGCTGAATCTTTCAATATTGCTTATTTCTAAAGACAAACGTGGCTAAAATAGTATTCTACTTTAACCTAAAACTATTTGGCAATGTCTTCATAAAATACACATTTCCAAGAGTGTACAGGGTTACTAAATGTAAGCCTACACACACATCTTAAACAAACAAATGAGTACACAAATGGGGAGTAATCTGTAACACGAAACGACTCACGTCTTGCATGAACTTGCGGCAGACGGGGCGGATCTCCTTGCTTAAAGTTGCGCTGAACATCATAACCTGCTTCTCATGGGGCGTCAGTCGGAAGATTTCCTGAACGTCACGCCTCATGTCTGGGAGAATAAAAAAAAAGAAGATTTTATTCAATAACTTTGTCATTCTCTGAGCATAAAAACAAAGAATCACCCCAGTCCCAGACACTGGCCCTAGCCCTTCATTAAAGCAACCACTGGTTGATGAAGTGTCCTCTTACTCACCCAGTTGCTCCAACATCTTATCACACTCGTCGAGCACAAAGTGTTTGATGTTCTTCACACTGAGGGTCTTGTTGCGAATGAGGGCCAGTGTACGTCCTGGAGTGCCAACAACAATGTGAGGGCAGTTCTTCTTTAGCACGTCCTCGTCCTTCTTGATGGCCATGCCCCCAAAGAACACCGACACTTTGACAGTGGGCATGTACTTGGAGAAACGCTCGTACTCTTTGCTGATCTGGAAGGCCAGCTCTCGTGTATGGCACATCACAAGGACGGACACCTGGCAAAAAGAAGGAGAGAACAGCTTTAATGACTGCTAAGTCATAAAAGCTTCACTGCTCAATGAGGACGCCAAATAAACAATTCAGATAGATTTCAGTAGAAGTGCTGGAGTCGTTTTTTTTGTCATCTTAATAATAGTTTGTTGTTTCAAGAAATCCTTGGAACCCTCACCATTTGAACACATAAAAAGCAAATTAAATTAAGATTTTAGAAGCGCTCCACTGGTCTGGGAGCTCGGACCACCAAGACTAAACTGCAACAACCTCGGTCCATTCAACCAGAGACAAAGACAAGTTTATAACTCACCAATGGAGCTGAGCACATCCCACAATGTGAGCTTTCATTAATGAAGCTGGTGTCGCAAAACCGGAGGAGGCATGTAACTCAGCAGCAGTGACATGGAGCGCTACATCTAAAATGTGTCGAGCATCTCCCATTCTACAGCTTAGCCATTTTGACTCTGTCATGCCCAGAGAGGGTAGAAGGTATCTCAGACATGGCTTTAAAGTGTTCTGTTATAGGAGTTACTGCTTTTCTCACACGCTCCAATTGCTGACACTTATATTGTTAGGCATAAGATGCTGAAATTACTTGACAAGAAAGAAGCATGTTGAGATGAATCCACAAAGACCAAGGTTCACAATAATGTGGAAAGTACGAAGTGGGGCATGTTAGAAAACATTGAGGCAAACAGGTCTGCTGCAGGCATCAAGAAATTACAACATTCAACAGTAAGAACAAAATTTGTAACAGAACAATATCTAAACAATATCAGTGCTTTGGGGAAACAACTTGTCAGTTAATTTTGTCAGCGCATGATTTAAAAAAAAGCAAAAAACAATAACAACAAAAAAACCATGACAATCAAACAATCACTCAGATCCAAACAAAGACAAAGCAAGCTGACGTTAGCTTATCACATCAGCAAACACAACACATGAAAGCACGTCAGTAGAAGCGAGACGTGGGTTTATAGCAGACTTTGTAGCTGTGTGTGCAAAAGAAAATGTTTTTTTTTTTTTTTTAAATGTGCAAAAGACTTCATGTCTACAAAATGACACAATATTTCAGCTGGCTGCCAAGAAATTATTCCAGGAATAGAAGTTAAAAAAACAACAATTGACTGTAAATGTTAGACAGTGAAGATGAAGAAATAAAGAGCAGAATGAGCATGAGAGAGACAGTGTTTAAGGTGCACCTCACCTGTCCGTCCACAGGTTCGATCTGCTGCAGTGTGGCGAGAACAAACACGGCCGTCTTTCCCATTCCAGACTTGGCCTGACACAGGATATCCATGCCAAGGATCGCTTGAGGAATGCACTCATGCTGAACTAAAAATAAAACAAATGGTATTATTAAGTGAGCAAAAAGATCAAAACTGTTGCTTAGGTTTTTTTCCAGACAACGTGTGCACAAGATTAAGTACTTTTGGACCAAACCATTGTAGGAGCTTTCTGAGGTTTATAGGGACAGTCAGGTTTTAAAACCTTTTTCTTCTTTTCTTTGAATAACACATGTAAAGGCTGAATCAGACAGAGGTTAACTGTCAGGTCGACAATATGTTGTAAATCCTCCATTGGACATCGGCTGAGAAAACCCCAAACGTCACTGTTAGTCGATTCTTCTTGGACTTTTAGTTTAGTGATAACATCTAATATCCTCAAAACTTCAACACAGGACGAATAAAATGCCAACAACTGACTAAACAAAACAGCCATTAAAATGTAAGACGTAACTAAATGTATTTTATTTAATCTGAACATATTTAAGACTCTAATATACCACTCACCTTCTGAGGGATGCTCAAAACCACAGTCAACGATGGCCCGGAGCAGCTCTGGTTTCAGGAGGAAGTCTCTGAAGCCCGAGCTGTGGATGGAAACATAGGAACCCTTAACCTCTTTCTTTCCTGCTGGCGTACCACTCTCCGGGAGTCCCTGGGGCTCCTCATCCTCCTCGTAGTCCAAAAGTTCATTATCGACGTCATTCTCTGCCATCTAGAAAAAAAAAAAACAATGAAGAGAATGGAGTTTCTTATTTTAGCTTTAATGTGCACGCTCATATTTAAGATAACAACCATAAAGTCTTGCAAGAATTAATAAAAGTAATTCAAACTTTTCCATTCATTACATAATGCCATCTAATGACTATTAGTCAGGTAGTAAGTTTTGGCAGCTTAATGGTCTGCAACATTAAGATGCATGTTAATACAATGTCTCAGTGAAAACACTTCAGATATTAGAAAAGCATATTTTGCTGCTTGTTGATCTAAATAATGTTATCCTCATCCTACAGAGTGAACAATTACTCAGAAACTGAAAGCATTCAATTTTAGCTCATTCAAGTGAGCATCCCAGCAGCGACGAGACTTCGTAGAGGAATTGTAAAACAAACAAAAAAAAAATTCAAGAGATAAGAAATTGAGGTTTGATGATTTGGGATTATTTTGCAGCCACAGGGCTGCGCTCCTTGCAGACCCCGAGTCGACCCCGAACTCCTCTGTGGACCAAAGGATTCTAAAGATAAATGTGAGGCCATCTGTCCGACAGCTTAAGGCTGAACTAAACTGAGTCATGAAATGTGACAAAGATCCCAAACACAGCAGCAAATCTGCAACCGAGTGGCTGAAAAGGAAAACAACCTAAATGTTGCGATGCCCCAGTCCAGGCCCAGATGAATAAAATGTTGTGGTGGGAGCTTAATTAAGCTGTTCAGAAACAAAATGCCAACAAACATCATTGAACTGAAGCAACATTATGAAGAAGAGTGGGTCAAAAGTCCTCCACAACAATCTGAAAAACAGATAAAGTCCTACAGAAGATGCTTATTTCAAGTTACTGAAAAAAAGTGGTTCTACAACACGTCAAATCATGGGGCGAATTTACACAAATATAAATAAATACTGTTATGATGTAATTTGTCGTGTTGTTGTTTATCTTGTGTTCTACTGATCAAACTTTAAAACCTGGTAAAGCCAAGATGATATAAAAGGGTACACTTTTTTAACATAGCCTACTATATTTGCATTCATGTCATATCAAAATTGATCAGTAACTAACATTAGTAGACGCATATAATCAGTGATAAGACCATGTGTTTCATATTCAGGAAAACATGATTTTGACGATGTTGTAACTTGAATCTGATTTAAGCAGGTTAGCTTGGCTAACATTAGCAGGCCTTGGCTCACAACAAAATCCAAGAATTACTAGAAAGAAAAAGTCAAGATTAACTTCTGCGTGTTCGGTAATAAACGACCAGTTTGGTACATAAAAGATATTTATGAACCGGAAGTAAATTTGACTCAGAATGAGTGCAGCCCGCTCGCGTGAGCTGCAACGAGCCCACATAAACAATGGAGTCATTCTCTCTCATTCATTGACTGTTAGCAGCAGGCTAGCAGGGACGACCATTTCGCCTCCAAAAATTAACACACCAACATAACACCGTTCTGTATTTTCAGTTGCAAGTTGACAAGATTTTAGAAACCAAACGTCTCACCGCAACCACGGCTAGCTTTAGCTTAAATGACTAACGTTATTTCAGTTTACAACTGGCCAGTGTCGATGCGTCAAGCATGTCTCGGCTAGCAAGCCAACCATTAAATCTGAAATATCAAATGAAATCGAGCAATAATCTAAACATGTATCCACTCTTTACATGCACTATGTCTACACACTTGGAAACCTGTGTTGTGAGACGCACAAACATTGTTAAAAACGTTACCTTAAGTCTATATGTTGCTGTTAATAGTGAGCGTGATACTGTCGTGCTAGTTGTTAGCTACTCAAAGGACCGTGCAGGCACTCAAATGATGCGTTCGCGTACACCTCGGACTTGAGCGAACTTCGATACAAACCGGTGGTTCTGTACCTCAAACGATTATCGTAAAAACAAATCACATTGAATGTAATAATATTGTTTTTCTTTAGCCTTACTAAACGCATTAAGGGTTTTTTCTGATAGACCAAGACATCTAATTCGATCTGTATATGATTAAATAAAATCCTTCGTGACCAAATTTGTAGCGAACAACCCTTGAATGCAACAGCAGTTGAAGGAAGTCATTATCTGTTAACACAGCACACTGTTTTGAATTTGTTTATGTAGTTTATAGGATCACATTTCTAGTTTTCTTGAAGAATATTTCAAATAGAAAATGCCAGTGTTGTTTTAGGATGATGCTTTATTTTGTTCTCTCTCTTTTGAAACACAATCCTCCACTGCTTCATTAAGCCTGAGGTTTGGGGTCTGTAGAGGCTAATGTATGACTGATGTTTCATTCTGTGTTTTTTCTATACAAATTTCATTTTACTACATTAATACTGTGTTTAGGATTATTGCTATGCAAAACAAAAACAAAAAACGTTTTCACCCACATGCTTTCCTGTTGGCATTACAAGATGGGGAAAAAAGTTTCACTTTACTGGAAATTTGACCAGATCCCAGCACCACTGGATGAAATGCAAAGCGTGCATTTTAAATATTTCACAGTTGTACCTCTCTTTTCTGACCTTTTCTGACCATTTCTACAAAAGGAAAACTACATTTTTGTGTTCATTTTTCAGTAAGACTTTTTGGCACTGATATTCAGTCCAGCTCTAGTAATCTGTAATAATTCAGTCTTTTATTTTCATTCTGTTTTAAGTACTTGATTTATAGTGTATATAGTATATTTTTTTTAATGCCACACTGGACACCATATGGAGATATGTCAAGGTTTTGGTTAAAGACTCTCCAGAAATCACCTTGCAGAATGGAAAAATACTTCATGCTTTATGTAAATTGTATTACCTTTGCTATTTTTAAATGATTCTGCAGCAAATAAATGGAAAACATATTGCATGTTTGAAACAAGCTGTTGGTTAAAAACAAAAAATTATTAAAAATTTTGATTTTTGCTAATCTGTTATGTTTAGACACAACACTGATTCACCCAATAGATTCTTTTTTTATGCTTAAACGAGTCATAGTGCCCTAAAAACACTGCTTTATTAAAACAATGAAACAAATGAGCAGAAGAAGCAGCTAATGCTCAAAGACAAACTTTGAAAGATTCAGAAAGAAAGCCTGACTCTTTGGAAGCAAAATATAAATAAAAAATGGCATCAACACTTGTGCAAATTACTGTAACTTTAAATGCATATACATCCATCCATCCATCCATCCATCCATCCATTTTCTTCCACTTATCCGGGGTCGGGTCTCAGGGGTAGCAGCCTAAGCAGGGAGACCCAGACTTCCCTCTCCCCAGCCACCTGGGCCAGCTCCTCTGGCGAAATCCCAAGGCATTCTCAGGCCAGCCGAGAAACATAGTCCGTCCAGCGTGTCCTGGGTCTTTCCCGGGGCCTCACCAGGGAGGCGTCCAGGAGGCATCCTAACCAGATGCCCGAGCCACCTCAACTGGCTCCTCTCGACGTTCAATGCATATACAATGAACTAGATATTTGTCAATTTCTCACAATATATAAAACAGAGAGAAATATAAGAAAAAAATAATCTTATACTTTGAATATTTGCTGGGTAAATATTGTGCTTTCCAGATTAGGCATTAATCTGAGAGCCTGCAGGACCAAGTTTGTCCATCTGATGGCAGTAGGTTATTGGTTTAGTGACCAATGACAGCATTACATGGACATCATTCATCTTTTGTGGCCTTTCACTGGCAAAAAGCACCATCATGGGGATCAACTTGATTCAAAAATGCACTTCTGCTGTAGAAGATCACAGGGTTAAAGTTGTTGTCACTAATCATTTCAGGTCAGTTTAACAAGGGTAAACAGAGGTAGGCTGAGCTTTTATTTGAGTAATAGCAACAGAACATTAGGAGTTAGAAATACATTTCATTCATACATTAAAGACATATATTAAAGCAGTGATTCTCAGCTTGTGGGCTGTAACCCAAAAGTGGGTCACTGACCAGTTTTCAATGAGTTGTGGGCCTTTGCCTGGACAAACAAATGTTAAGAGTAAAAATTATGTTGTAATTGTTATGTCAGCCTTATGGTTGATGGTTGAATGAGTGACTGAATCATTTTTATAAGATGTTATTTGTTATATATTCAGTGGGTGGGTCCTCTGCTAAAGCTACATAATTTGAGTCTTCTTGAAACTACTTCTCAGAAGTTGGACTGTTTATTTCCTGTTTGTGCGTGGAAACACTGAGTCTGTTAAAAAGGCTGAAGTTACTGAAGTGAAGAGTTTTAGTTTCATTTAAATGCAGCTAACTGAGCGTGAAAGGGAATATATTCCTCTCTAGCATGGCCACTTACTTGTTATTTTGGTTTATCATTAAACTTTTTTTATGTTGGTATACTGTGATGTTCTATTCTACTATCTGAGGTTCAAACTGCACCATCTTTTCAGTCAATACATTTGCAAAGTCGAAAAGTTTCCTTGATTTGGATCACAGCTTGTCATTAAGAGGTGATGATGGGTCTCAAAGCCAGACCAGTTTAGAACCACTATATTAATGGAATAGTTTGGACAGCTATAGGTGGGGTTATATGGAAAGCTAATAAACAATAAATATCTTAATTGTTGTTGACAGCTAAACTGTAAAAATATTCCCAAAGGTGGCTGTTTATTTGTCTCTATTAGCCAGCTGTGGAGGTGTTTCTCTTCTTCTTCTTGTAATTAATATTATTATTTAGTTATTACAGAGAGACATCTAAGTAAATTCCAGCTCCTTATGTGGTTACTCGGTTCAGGAGATGGTCCTAGAGTGTCTTTTGGGATGGATGTGTCAGACTACCAAACTACCCAGCTAACAAGGGAACATTCAGGGAATGTTTTGCAAACCCCTGCTAAATGTTAGTCGAACGTTGACAACGAATGCTTGCGCTTGATCAGTATGGAAAATTTTCTTGTGGTTTCCCCAATTATCACTAAAGGTTAATATCACTGTTTGGCAAATGTTAGCCAAATGATAGTCTAACCTTGATTTCTTCTGCAGAATATTCAGTGAACGTTAGCTGCAGATGGCTGCCAACTTTACAGTAACTTTTAGAGGAGTTTGGGCTTCAACTATTAACAAACGGTACCTGGAGGTTAGCTCAACTTTCACATTGTGACCTTCAGGGAACCTTTAGGGAACACAAAGGTTCCCTAAAGGTCACATTGTAAGAGTTGGAGCTAACCTACAGGGAAATTTCAGAGCTTTTAGGGGATGTTCCCTGAAGGTTTTCTAAAGGTTACTGTTAGCTGGATAATGGGGATAAAAAGGTTCCAGACCAACTCCAAAGATGGTTTGAGGGAAGACAACTTCAGTGCATATTGAGTGTTCACACCTGTATTTAGCACCGTCCAGACGCAATCAGATCACCTCGGACTGATATTAGTGCCAGATTTGAACAGTGCCAAGACCAGAGTGGATTACTGTCGTCCTAAAACAACTCCAGCCTTAAACTTCATATTAGAGGTATGCTGGGATTAATGTTGGACAAACGTTTTTATGACAGTTTGAAATGGGCCAGTCTGGGAAGAGGATCCAAGGTCAGGCTGCTATGACTTCGGCTTGAGGGTTTTACTGCAAAGCACATATGTCTATAAAGGCTGATTTATCAGTCTAGAAAGCTGTAGGACTGCCTTTTCTTTGTAGGTTTTTTTTCTTTCCTTTTAAAAAAAAATGTGGTTGTATTTTTGTCCCACACATCAAATCTTGGTTAAAGCACCAGAGCTAAGTTGTAAATCTACTCAAGTGCTCAGATTTGTGGCTTTGGTGGGATGTAAACCATAAAAATAATTTACAAACTCCAGCAGGCAGAAAGAAATAAATGAGGCAAAGTCTATTTTTTCATAGTACATAAATCTGTGTTTTGCACAGTGTCAGCAAGAGAGTTCAGGAAGTACATTAACTCAGCTACATTTCAAGGTACGTTACTTGTATTTTTCAGTACCAGGATGTACACAGTGGACTACTTTGACTCCTCCAGGAGGAAGAAAAAGAACAACTTATTTTTAGATTTTTATTCATACATGCAACTACTGGATTGTTACAAAATAGCAACAAAATCTCAGCATTCAAATTTTATTATTACTGGCTTTTTAGATTTAACCACTCAACAGTTTTAATGTGTTAAAATACAGTTTTATATATTATTGTATGAAGAATGATCAAATTTATTGGTGTACGTTTTACCTTACGTTTTCTTTTTGCTCACCGCAGTGGGCAAAAGGCATCAGCAAATAAGCTTCTTCAGCTAATAAACAATAAACTATAGATTCTTATTATAGCACAATCAGTCACGACAGCAGAGACTGGCTTGAACTATTACAAATAGCATGTTTGTGACATATTTAATTATTCAGCTGCCTTACACGCATAAATCCGTTTAACTGACACGCTGTGACACCTGCGGGCTCTGCCTTTCCGCAGAATAAAACTCCACGCTGATTGGCTCGATTTGTTGTCCTTCCGATGGAAGCCCGGCTGAGCGGTTTGACTATTGGTTGACAACCTGTCAATCACGTCTCGTTCTGCGACCTGATTGGTCCGCCTCACTTCTCGTTCCAACCGAAGGCACAACGCCAGCCATTCTATGTAATTTGCTGTGTGATTGATGCGGCCGTTTATACCACATCCCTGTTGAAACGTTGGCCACATCGCACGGCTGTCATGGTTATTTTGGAGGTCGCCTCCAGAAACGGTGTTTCCCGTCTGACTCGGCTGAGTCAAACAGCCCGGTCCGCCTTCGAGTAAGCTAGATTTCGCGACCGGCGGTGACGCGGCGCTGCCTCCCGGTTGAAGGCGGCAGGAGGAGGATGGCACTGCGCTGGACGGTCTGTCTGTCCTCGTCCTCGGTGGCCTATTAAAGATTTTAATTAGCCGCTAACGCACGTTTACGACGGGCCGATGTGGGAGCGACAATAACCACACCGCCATGATATTGGAAACGAAGTGCAGGTAAGCATTTTATGGTTATTATCCGGGTTTTTTGTTTGTTTTTAGTAGCCTTGACGGGCTCGCGAGCGTCTTAGTTTGTCTCGTATCAGCTGAAAAAAACAGAGGTAACTAAGCCGGTTCGTGGCTCAACTCGGTCCTTGCTGACCAGTATTTATCTTCACGGAACATGTCACCGTGTTTCTAAATGGGACGCAGCCCATTCATCATCCCACGAAGCTCATTTAAAAAGACGTAGCTCAGACGGGGTTTCCTCGGCGTCCCGTCCTCATTTCGTGCCGTTACACAATCGTGTTGTTGTGGGAGAAGCCGGCACGCTCGGAGCCGCCAAGAGAGGCCATGATGTGTCATTTTTAACCACAGATGTGGGTCCTGTGCATGATGTAGGCCTGTTGGGAAAGCATCCCCGAAGCAGCAGCAGGCCGGGAGAGGGAGATGTCCAAACAAACCGCTCAGAAGGATTGTTATTGGCTCAACGAGACAGAAACCATAAGACGGGGATTTACAAGAGTCATCTTCAGATCTCACACAAGAGAGCTGGGACATCAGGGGTCATATGCTGGAGCTGGTGTTTTACCAGCAAGCATCTTCATCCAGATGTTCACCATTTAAAAATATAAAACTATAGTTGGTTTTTTTTTTAAGAAAATGTGAAGAATTTCAATGCTGCTATTGCCTGAAATTCCAACATTCATCAGCTTTCTCCTATAAAGTCTAATAGTAATTTGGGACTTACTTTTGTAATAAACTAAGACCACGAAATGCTTATATTTTGATGTATAAATTGTAAAAAAGAGAATCAAAGTTAAGGCAAAGCTGCTTACAGTGGCTTGTTGGGGTCACCATGGTAACCACACACCCATGTATCTCACTCCCTGACAGGTCTCTTAATAAAATCAGCAGACTAGAAAGTAAAGGTGGTGTCTAGTTGGCAAACAACATTCATGAAGAAGTCTCCATGATGTCCTGCGACGGTCGTGGTGGTTCTCAGCGTCCTTGCGTGAGTCACAGAGGTGTGCAGCCCTGTCGCTTGAGTGTTGAACGTGTTTGAGTAGTTTTTGCAACAAGTTGTCTCTCGAAATAGTCGCAGAGCCGTTGCGGGCGCCTCCAGCTTGTCTCAGGAGAGCTGGATTTTCACACCTGCGCAGGAGGCAAACGCCTAGGTCTCAAAACCCGCACACTGTGAGCCGAGGTGGACAACAAAACAACGTGCACAGCCAACAACACAGTTTGGCAAGAGGTGCACTTGAAAATAGGCCTCGATTTTCAAAAAACGATTGCTCAAGAACACGGCCACATGTGTCGGTGGTCACAAACAGTTCAGTGACACTGCAGTAGAAATTTTGCATATTTTCTTGCAATCTTCCTGCAATTGTAAGTCGCCAGCTAGTCTTTTTACAAACCAGTAAGATACTGCTGTTAGCCTCAGACAAGTAGCCTCTGTGGAAAAACTATAAGGTGCATTGCAAAAAAATTCCTGAATTGTAAGTAGCAGATGTTTCTGGTTGTCACACATGTCAATTTATGTGTCTACAGTGTTTTATGTAGGAGATATGACGAGTTAAAAGGTCCTTCACGTCCTGTTTCGTAGAGAAAATTCTGAGCTCTGAAACGATGAGAGTCAATGAGAGTTTCGATGTGTGAAGTCTGCTCTCTGGGGGGATTTGAAAGAAACCCGTAAGTTTTATACCAGTAAGAGAGAGACTAAGTGAAGGAAGACGCATAAGTTTTGATGTATACACTGTATCCATCCGTCCATCTATTTTTTTTATTACCCACTTGTTTCTTTTCGGGTCACGGTGAGCTGGTACCTATCTCTATCAGTCACTGTAAGAAAGTTGGGGTACACCCTGGACAGGTCGCAAGTACATCACAGTGTATAAACTGCTTAAGAAGAATTTGTTTGCAGAATTTTTGGAAAGTTTAGAGAGCTCAAAGATTAGTGTGCCTACACCACATTAAGTTAAACATCCTATTTACCACTAGACCTCAAAAATCACAAAACAAACTGTGAATGAATTATTCAAAATATAAAAATGCTGCTTCAGTCACACAAAGTCCAACTTTCTGTGACCCATTTAAGCTTCGAATGATGTTTATCGTGTGAACTTATGTGAAGTGAATCCCAGTATTGTGTATATGGAAAATTTTCGCATATTTTGGCAAATTTCGTCAATGCCTTTCAATGTTTTATTACCACAAGTCATAGTACACTTTTTAATGTATTTATTTTTACATGGGTTTCTTCAAAGCTTTGTGAGGAGCAGAGAATCCAACATTGTGACAAGAACAGAAGAATAACAACTGAATAGTAATAAGGGCCCTTCAGTGTTTATGCATTGACACCCTTGATTAAAATTTATTCGAGAGAACAAAATTCAGTGACATGTTGAGTCTAATCAGGGTGAACACTATCAAACATAATAAACTTGCCTGTGAGACCCAAACCAACAGAACAGACCTAAATCTGAGCAACAAAGTTAAACGACTCAGTCTTGTAAATCTAGGCCAGACAAATATAATTTTAACTATGCAAGTGTAA
Source organism: Kryptolebias marmoratus (assembly GCF_001649575.2). NCBI lineage: Eukaryota > Metazoa > Chordata > Actinopteri > Cyprinodontiformes > Rivulidae > Kryptolebias > Kryptolebias marmoratus. Next base: position 3,369,191 of record NC_051432.1, read on the forward strand.
CAAATCGTGCAAAACTGCTTTTGGCTTATGATACTGAAGGATTAGGAATATAGCTGACTAGTCACAATATCAAAGAGCTCCCTCAAGCGCTCATCTTTTTTAGGAGAGGTGGATTATTCCCACTTTGTTTGTTAAGTACACTTTTAATGCCTCATGACTCAGGGCATGTACCAATGAGTAATGGGCTCCTCGTATCTCAGTATGAGATGACTTTTAGGCTTATCTGTGAAATCCACTCACTGTGCAAAAGTCACATAATTCACAGTCAAGGAAACGGGTATCTGATTCTCACATTCTGGTGACCTTGTTTTTTTTAAGCAGCTAAGATTCAAAACTTCTGCTTTTTTGGATTCCACAGTCATGCACACACAAAAGGCGAACCCGATTACCTTTATGACATGAAAGCACGCTTCAGCTTTTCCTCTGCTCTAACTGCTTCCTTATTATTCATCTGTGGAGAGGAGCGGTGAGACAAAAGGCTCTGGCCAGTGTCTTTAAGATAAACCATCTATGAGACGTGCATCCAAACTCCTGCTGCCCATGTTTATTACTGTCTGCTGCCATTTTTAGCCGTACTGATAGGAACGTCTGCATCAAACACCAGCCACTTATCTGGGTCATAACACGGACAGACTGAATACCATCAGGGATGAAGAAGAAGGTACAGATATGGACTTAACAGCATCTTACAGCTTACTGTGTCACCAGTGTTTCAGTAAATAAAGCAAAACAGAGATAAATAGTATCTCCTGTTAAAACCAAACACAGGCGCCTGAGGCATCAAAGCAAGCAAAGTGGAAAGTATGCTAAAGTGATTTTATCAGCTCACTCAGTTTCAGTCTTTTACAAAATGTCTGCAAAACCTCTGTATGGGAAGCATACAAATTAGGTACTTTTTCTTTAAAAAGAGAATCAGATTTTTTTCACTGACAATGCACTAAAAAGGATGATTAAAAGGACTGAATATCATTCACGGTAGTGCTGGGCGATATAACATACATATCGTGGGGACGATAGAAAAGTGTCTATTGTGATATATTTTCTTCTATCGTTTCTATAGTTTCTGTCGTTTCTATCATAATTGTATCAATGATTCATGTAAATATTTCATAACGTAGGCTA
>NC_051432.1:3370775-3381808 GCF_001649575.2 Kryptolebias marmoratus
ATACTGTTACGTCGTAACAGGTACATATATATTGCTGCACTAAAATGCAGCAGATCTCATTTGTGAAAGTTCAGTTAAATGTCACTTCGAAATAAAGCTTGAAAAAGGTAAGAAATTAGATTATTTTTTCATATTTTTCAGAGAATAACTGACAACGTACGTAATAGGGGTATATCGTGATATATATCGTTATCGTGAAATAAAATTATCCATATCGTGATATAGAATTTTTTCCATATCGCCCAGCACTAATTCATCGTTAAACTCCGTTAAGAGTTCACAAAAAGCGGCTGACGCTTGGAAATGTTACAAAGAGGCAGGTAAATTTTACATTTATAGGGGAATTAATCTTTGGTTTAGCCTTTCTAGAAAGATGCAAGCAGAAAATATGGGTTACTGTTTGTAAAATCTTTACTCAAATTTTCTTGACTTTGTTTGCTGAGAGGCGACTTTCTAGTGTGTCAAAAGCAGATTTTGGTCTGGAAGCTTTAAAACTTTAGGGCTTTAAAAGTACCATTATACTGGGTCAGTCAGAAAGGCGGATGTCTAAGACGTCTCCTTTGAATTGATGTGGCTTTAGTTAAATGCTAATAAACCAAGATTTTAGAAAATCTGGGAACATCTTTTAAAAATATGAAAGTAGGTGCTTTAGCAATAATATTTATAGTAAAACATAGTGATGGGAATCTTTAGACATCTCAGAATTTAATTTGATTATGATTCAGAGAGCTGTGAAATGACTATAAAATGACTATTAATGTATTTTGATTATCTTGAAGTACAAATAATTATGGTTTATTTTACATAAACACATTTTTAATAGCAACTAAAAGACCCAATTAATCACAGGCTGCTGAGCAACAATTAGCATAGATGCTAACTTCACTGAAAGCAACATAAAAAGCTACTGGAATAGGCATCGTGTTTATCTATGGAAATTTATACACAAATCTAATTTTTCAAAGTCATTACTAAAGACAGCCGTAATATAATAACTTCAACTAGTATTTACCGACAGATATTCGTCAGTTTTCTGTGAAGAAAAGATTAAAAAGATGTGAAAACACACAGCTTCACTGCAACATTTATCTACTACAGGAAGCTACCGTAACCTTACCAGGACAAACGGTACAGTGCAGCGACTACTCTGCTGACTTTGTTATGGTGGCAGCACGGAGTAGCGTTAACAACACTGATTTTTGACATTTGAAAATGGATTCAGGGGTGTGTCTAAAAACAGCTTTCACCTCCCTCCACTTGTAAAAATGAGCTTAGGTTCATTGTTTGTCGCCTGTATTCTGTTGCAGCATATTGATATGTAATCATTAATAATTCCAATGTAATCACATCATTTCAAGATTTTTAACTGCAAAACTCTTCATCACAAATGTGCTTTTACTCCACCAGTGAAGACTTCCTCTAAGGAAGGTGGCATTGTGGGTAATGTAGTTCTAATCTGTATGTGGAAGTAGGATACAGCTGAGTAAGGCGGGTGAGTCACTAATATGCAGCCATTCAGTTAACACAATAAGAGTAAATTATCCAGAAATGGGCACATGATTTCAGGACAAAGAGGACTAATCTCTCTGACATCAATTTGTTGATCAATTGATGTCAGAGAGATTAGTCCTCTTTGTCCTTCCCACTTTCAGAGCCTCAAAAGTGGGAAGTAAAACCTGGTTTATACAAAGTTGCGTTTCGTTCCGGCCCTTCTTCATCACTGCAGAGTTTATTAACAAGTTATCAGCTAGACGCTACAGATAGGACATGAAACAGTCAGGAGGTTTGGTCTCAATACTACAAATAACATTTTCAGGTAATTGGAACACTACTGCTGACTTGTCAAAAGTTGACATGTTTATTTTATTTTATTTTTTACGTCCAATGCCAGTCATGTTGCACATCATGACAGCTGTCATCTAAAGCGATGGTAACAGCCTCAAGCTTTACATCCTCTCCTGGACAGCTGCCTCTGTTTGTGACTGCAGCTTCAGCCTCAGTCTTAGGTTTGTCCATGGCTTCCTTGTTATGTTGCCATTCTGGTGAAAAGTATGATTCAAAATAATTGGAGCGTTTTCTTCCCCTAATTTTTATTACAGTCGTACATTTTGAGCACTTACTAGTTTAGAAATTTAAAAGCACCACTTGCAAAGTATGAAATCAAACATATAAAAGGTTATCCTGAACTATAACAAATGGAGCAGATGGAAAGAGTTTATTCCAGTAGTTTCCCAGATATATTGATATTCAGTTTAGAAATGCAGGTACACACTTAATGTAAACAAAGCATTTTTATCTGCGTACTTTACTCAAATCTAATCTGAACGTAAATACTTGCCTATCAGAATTGTCAGACTTTTCAATCCCTAGTGGTTCTTCCATAGACGTTGTTGGCCAATTTTCAGTCACTTCAGCTGTTTTCGTAGGTAAACATAGTTTGCAGCCGTTCACAAATTCAGTTAACACATTTTTAATTTAAGGACACAGTAACCATCAATATGAGAATAAAATGTGCAGATTTTGTTTCTTGCGTCATATATATATATTTTTTTACCAGTTTCTGTAATATTGCAATGACTATGTATGTTTTTAACACTAAAAAAATATTGTAATCTCTGAGGGTTAAAAAGCCCCTTGAACACATTAGTCACTTCAACTAAAAACTTCCTGACCTTTCAGGGTTATGATCTTATCTCTTAAAAGCACTCGAATAAACTTCCTGTTCCAGCACCTGACAGGGACAGCTGTTACTTTTTCTCGTAGTGTAGCTTTATTTATTGATGAGGCGGTTGTAAATATTTCACCTCGTGGTGCCTGGCTTTTAAGAGTCAAACACAACCTATGACTGAGGTCTGTCTTTCAGTCCTTGCATTTTTTTTCCCTGTGTTAACATCTCTGCTGTTCACAGTTGAAACCAGATATTTCCATACACCATAAAAAAAGACATAACCATTTTTTTCTCACTGTCTGATATTAAATCAGACTAAACCTTTCTGGATTTGGGTCAGTCAGGATTCCCAAAATTATTTTTATTTGCTAAATGAGAATTTTTTATTACTTCAAAGTCACAGGTTTACATTCATTTCCTTAGCATTTGGTATCATTGCCTTTAAACTGTTTGACTTTGGTCAGATGTTTTGGGTTTCCTTCCACAGCTTTTCAAAGTAGTTTGTTGTAACTTTGTCCCATTCCTCCTGGCAGAACTGGTGTCACTGAGTCAGGTTTGTAAACTGATGTCTTGAGAAGTTGCTTCAATATTTCCACATAATGTTTTTTCCTTATGATGGCATCTATTTCGTGAAGGTCACCAGTCTCTCCTGCAGCAAAACACCCCCACAACATGATGCTGCCACCCCTGTACTTCACAGTTGAGTTGGTTCAAGCTTCCCCCTTTTTCCTCTGGTGATCATTATGGCCAAATAGTTCAATTTATTTTTATCAGACCACAGGATATGTCTCCAAAAAGATAATGTATTTGTCCCTGTGTGCATTTGCAAACTGTAGTCTGTCTTTTTAATGTTGCTTCAGGAATAATGGTCTGTGGAAGGAATTTAAAATGCCCATAGTAAACCCACTCCTGCATGGGGGGCTTTTAACAAATTTCAAAATTTTGGGAATCCTAACTGACGTAAATCAGGACAGGTTTAGGTCTGATTCAGTGTCAGATAGTGAGGAAGAAATATTTTGTCTTTTTATACAGTTGATGTAAACATCTGGTTTCAGCTGTAACTGGTTTCAACAAATTACTGATAGTTTTGTGGTTTAAAAAGATCACTGCCCAAGTTACTTTTTACACGACATCAGCGATCGGTTTATCTGACACTGAAACCTTTTGAACCCAGGTCTCAGAGTGGAACTTTTCAGACACTTCCATTAGCATTTCAAAGGAAGCTTCAACATGTGAAATCACAGATGCGTACCACACACGGCTGCAGTCAGTAACTGTTCTGCACATGCACAACAACAGTAATATTAGCAGACAGCAGAGTGCTGTTTGTGCTACTCACCATTTCAACATGTAGCAGCAACCCAGCCTCCAAACAAATGTCTGTGTATTCATCATTTTGGATGTAACTGTTTACATTCTCCAGACTGGATGGACTGCATTTCTTCTCAGTATTGCCAGATATATAATAATTACTGTTTTTATAAGATAGTTTTAGGGTCAAGTCCCCCCTCCTTTTCTGTGCACATGTTCACCAATCACAACACACAACTAATCTTACAGTCTCCCCCCTCCGAGAAAGCACATCTCACTCAGGAAATATGATAGTTTGTGTCAAAATACAACAATTTTAAAGTCAAAGGACAATAGCTTGTCATTTCCTGTCTGGCAACCCTGGAAACTACAGTGGGTTGAATGAGCACAGACATATCCATGTAAACACTTTTTTTTTCTTGTTGATTTGCTACTATAAACATTGAAAAAAACACTAACATTTCCAGAGATCGTTCTTGTGCAAACAGGGCTTACAACAGCTCCAGTCTTTGAAATTTCATAGCAGTTTATGCAAACAGTATTATTTAAAATATTAGCAAGTAAAATATTTATTTATTTTTAATTTATTATCAAATCTGATCCAGCTGAGACCTCATTTGGGTCTGGATCTGTATCACGGTACATCTACTTTATTTTATTTTTTTCAAACTATTGTTCAAAGAGCTATCTACAACAGGTAAGATATTATTTCTTTATAACTTCTCCACAGAACCCACCTTCAAAATAAAGTCTGAAATATCCCTTTATTGGCTTCATTTTAACAGTGTTCACTAAATAGCACAGCAGCATCACGGCAAACAGTCATCAAAGTGAAGGTGTAGCAGTTAAATAAAGTTGATTTAAAACTAGTTAAAGTCATATATAGCTGAGCCAATGCTTGTCTCGCTGCCTCAGTCCTGGCAGGCCTGAGTGCGGCTCTGCACTTCATCTGCTTTGCTGACACATGGAAGCAGGGAGCAGCTTGATGACCTGGCTGTTGTAGCTTAAGCACACTACATCTGCATCTCCCTCACTGCTCCCACCTGTCAGGCCCATTGTTTCTGTAGGCTGCAGGTTTGTAACTGGTGCTGCCCCACAGATTTTCATACTGCTGCATGTTGGATTTATACCAACATGCAAGTGGTGTTCAAATACTGAGGCCGAGATGTGTAAATGTCCATGGCATTCATCAGTTGTTCTCCAGGCCCTGAATTGTGCTGTGCTCTGTGCTGAATATTTGCTTTTCTTTACTATTCATTGACCTGTTTCACTGTAATTTAAACCATCTCCTCGCTGGCCATTGTTTCCTTTATTTGATATCAGGTACAAAAAATAAATAAGCGGATGGAATGACAGTCTGCCTGTGACTGCATTGTACATACCATCATGTTTGTAATTGTCAAAACACTTCTCAGTACAAAAGGTCAGAGTGTTTTATCAGTGCAACCAGCATTTTGTTAGTGTTTAATTTGAACCAGCAATAATTTACAGCTGGTGTAGAGCATGATTAACAGCACAGTGGTAAGTAAAAAGCCTGAGGTATTTTAAAAGCTGGGTTGTCACTTAGAATGATAATGATTGGTAGTGATTCACTTACTCAAACAGCATTTCAAAAGGTTGTGCTTAGGCTGTCTACATGAAAATGCAAGGGTGACATTTTCTTTTACTATGGAACTGGTTTTCAAAGGGCACCTGAAATGTCGTTTCTGTGTGGACATAAGGCTGAAGTAATAAAAATCTTTTGTGTTTTGACAAAAACTGTTCCCATATGGAAGGCCCCTTAATGCAGCTGTTCCCAATCCAACCTGCAGCCTAGCACTAAATGATTCATGGGTCGGTACGGGTCCTTGGCCCCGGGACTGGGGACCTTAGCCTTAACGTCTACAGATTGAGTGAGGGCTGTAATTCAGTGTTTCCATCTTTTATGTTGCATAGTTTCAACCTTGATCATAACTTCCACAACAATAGTTTTATTACTTTCTGTTAGAAGCCTTGCATGTTTATGAACACAAAGTTTTAGAATTAATAATAATAATAATCAAAAAATAATAAATCAAAGATCAGAAGTTTTTTTTTTTTTCGTCTTACAATCATTTCCAAGCCAAATAACTGGAAAATGTCACAAAAAGCTTGGCTTGGTCATGAATAATGTTTTTTATTCTTTCTTTAACTAACCTGACTTTGAGTTGGGTTTCCAAACTCCTAAAACGTCCAGATATCAGCCTCATTTTCCTGTTTGGTTAAGCTTTTGTAAGTGACTGTTAATGTAAAGTAAACATTTCCTGCTTCTTGCGTCCCACTAAAAGCTTTCCACTAGTGAACAAGACACAACGGATGCTTTTACTGTTAAGTGTTTGAACTTAGTAACCTGTAACGAGGCCAAAGGATCAAATGTACACTAAATCAGTTCCCATTCAAAGCCTACAATTGTTTTCCATTGTAGACATTAGCTATATCATTTAGTTTTTTCATTCTCATTTCTATTAAAAAGAACAATCTGATGTGCTGCGGCACTTTTAAATCTCTAAATTATTAGAATTACAAAGTATTATAATTATTAAATAACTTAAGAATTATTTTATATCTACTTTCAAACATTTCCACAGTGTTTGGCCTCCAATTGAAAAAGGTTAATTATGAAGCTGACAGCACAGTTGACTTTGACCCAGTTGGCCCTGAATGTGTCTTCTCCTTCATTAGTCACTAAGTCACAGCAGGTTTACTTTGTAGACTAATCCCAGAAAACATGAAGCTGCATGACACAAACATGTGAGCATATCATCTTACAGAAATCCCACTCACTTGTGCTGTTTGTGTTGTGCAGTCAAGCGCTCTTTAAAGAGCAGTTTGTCATCATTGTTACCATAATACTCACACTGGATTAAGCTTCCACCCAGCTGGTAGGCAGGCATTTTAATATTAACTATAATACCATTAGCCTACAATTCTACCCAGTCCTTTAGTAGACAGTATTGCTTATACTGATCAAATCCTTGTTAAGATAATTTAACATTTATGCAAACTCATCATGAGGTTAAGTGTTTGCTGTAGTAAATGTACAAATACAGATGTATTAGCCTCAAAAATCAAAGTTTATCCCCTAATTGTTATAGTTTTATGTTAGAGCTGTGGATTGATTGATGTATCAACTTATTTCAATCTTTACAAAATATAAAAGAAAAGGAAAAATGTATATATACAGTACATTCATATATAATAATTCAGCCACACAAAATAAACATTAATTCAATAAAAGTAATTCATTGTCCAAAAAGGCAATAAATTACTGAGGGAATCCTTCCCCTATCCATTTAAATGTATTTATAATTTTTCAGTAGCTGTAGTTTGCTGTATGTCAGAATAAATATATACAGATTGACATTCAGATGTTGACAAATGGAATCTAAAACATTTTTCAGTTTCAGCCCTCTCCATAGCACAACAAGCACTTCTTAGTCCAGGATGGAAACCAAGAATCCGTCCATCCGTCCATCCATTTTCTTTACCTGCTTTTTCCTGTTCTGGTTGTGGGGGAGCTGGTGTCTATCTCAAGCGGTCAACCAAGAATCCATTGTTTATTTATTAAGAAAAGTAAACAAGAAGATGCAATAATGGTGACCAAAGCACAAAGTGTCACGTATTGATTTAGAAATGTCATCCTGAACGTGACCCCCTCCTAATACAGGGAGTTGCAGTTTTAAGGGGTGCATCTGTCTGTTAAGACCTGAACTTTTTTTTCGCTTGTCCTCACATTTGTACCTGTGCTTTTGAAGGACGATCATGTTTAGATTGTGCAGTCTGAACAACAGTTTTCTGTTTCTAAAAGGCACCAATGTGCTCACACCTGCTGGATGCTGTCCCTGTTACAGAGCCGAGTCATTTAAAAATAAAGATAGGCACATGCCAAGTCTCAATGCATTATTTAGCTTTTTATTTACAGCACAAGCTTGTACATTACATAACATAATTACATAATTTCACTACGGCACTGAGTTGGTTATCCAGAGATTAGTCACCCATTCTGTAATTCTTTTTGTCTCATCACTCTTCTCTTAGAGTTTCCTTTACCGTGTGTTGCTAAGTCCTGTTAGCTGTAGGAGTTAGCCGAGGGAGCTCAAAGTACTCACGAGTGTATGGATTTTAACCGTCTGATTGAATGTAGCTTTGTAGCTACTGCCACAAGAAATACCCATTATGGGAAAGTTGCAGTATCTACTGAGATGCTCTCTTTTTGTATTTTAAATTACTTCCATATAGCAGATATGTTGGCATGCTATATCACAATGTTTTACGGCTGCCATATTATGGTTTGGTTGACGTAAAACCAGTGGCAGTGGATCAACAACAAAAATCAGGAGTTGAGTGTGGAAAAGTGATATCCATTGATTGGTACTCTCAGTTGGCTTGGTACATCTCTAATAAATAGTACTATTAGCTTTATGAGTATGGTGCTTTTTGCAAATGATGTGTTTAAAAAAAAATGAAGCAAAAAAACATTTTTAATGAAACTGGGCCTCAGTTCCATTATGTAAGGCCTGGTTTTACAATGAATCGGAGTGCACCTTCCTCTCCATTGCTCTTTTACACTGTACTGCATGTGGAAATTATATGTACTCTATGTCTGCATTAGTTCTCTGAAAGCTAACCAGTGGTTTTAGCCTGTCACATTAATCTTATTCTGGAGGGAGGAAAGGAGAGATCACTGAACAGCAGTATTAAAAAAAGCACATCTCTTCCCTACAATGGAGCACTTTGAGCAACGTGGAGCCCGGCAGCAGTCACAAGGCCAGACTAGTGGCTGAACGCTGTGAAAATGTGACCAATCGATGTGTCAGTAACCAAAACATGAGATTATGAATCAAAAGTACAACGAGGTTAACAGCTACAGATTAACAATGAGCAAGAAGGCCCTGGAGGACACACACAGCAGGGATTGCTTTAAAAAATCTGATACATTTTTTTTATTTTGTGTATAAAATGATGATCAGATTTCTGTTTGTTCTCCAGTTTTGTTTTGTTTTTGGTTCTCTAAGGAAATGATTCATGCTTTATCAGATCTATAGCAGTACACAATACTGTATGTCTAAAGGAAACGTGAATCAATATGTTTTACCAGTGTTGTGAACAGATCAAAGAGACATGTTCACTTCTGTTTGTCGTCTCCTTATTATAACTGCCCCAGGCTGGAGAAGGACAGATGGGTACAAGCTTCTTAGCACTAATGATGAGGATTTGTAAATCAGGCATTCTGCTTTGAAGTTTATATTTACCCGTTCATACAACATTTAAAGTGTTGATGGCCACAGGGATATATATATTATAGTTGAATGTGTGTGTGGTGGAAATGCACAAATTTATTGCTAAGGAATTAGCAGTAAATGAGCCTGTTGTCATAAACAAAACAGAAACCAAAGTCAGAAAACCTGGCTTGTTTTGCTGCTAAAACAGAGACCTTCACAGTGTCCCTTTTTACCCAGAGTCTGTGAGTGTCCTGCATGACTCACACCTTTTTTTTTTTATTCCACAGTTAAAATGCAGGGTACAGGTTTCAGCCAGAAGTGGCTCTATAGATGAGTCAAAATGCGCAGCTGTCTCTGGAATATTAATTCAGGCATACCAAAGCTGATCGAAACCAGCATTAGGAGATTTGTATTTCTTCTAAAAGGAATTCGTTGTCACAGAGGTAGTGTGGGTGAGCTATCTGTCTGCAATAGAATCTTTTTTTTTTTCTTTTTTTCAATGCCTTTGGTTGAAGCATCTCAGCCTGGTGATGAGAGAAACATCCATGAGTCATTTATATTCACATTTCACAGAGCAATAAGAACCAGGGACTAAAATCTGCAGCTGTCGAGAGTTAGACATTTGGCCTTGTTAGAGCTCCCTGCAGTTGGTTGGACTGAGGTGAAACAGTGATTGACAAGATGGATACCTCCCTGCCTAAGGCTCACAATCTGTCATGATTTTTTTTTAAAACAGTCATTGTTTGTTGCTGGGAAGTCTTCAGTATCTGTTACTTGATTTTGCTTTTATTGATGGTTTGCAATTCTTATCCAAATTATGGTATAAGGATTGATTAAAATGCCATTGTCTAATTATTAACATTTTAACAAATGCAGATAGTTACATTTACTTGCTAATGCTTGTTTAGATTGGGCTGGTTGCAATGCATGAATGTGATCATTGTCTGTTTCTCATGCAGTGTTCAGATAATCATTATGCCTCTGTCCTTGTCTTCCCTTTCCTGCAGGCTGTGTTTCTGCTTTCTCTTGTTTGTCATGTTGTGTACTGTAAGTCTGCATCATGTGATGTTTGTTACATGAGGTACAGAACATTACCATCAACCTCTTTGCCTGATCACCCAGCCAAAACCACTTCTGCACTGGATTGTTTGGAACTTTACAAATACAAAGAGTTTCTTACCACATTCACAGTCCTGTGTTTGGTTTGTTTGATTTTGACTCAACTAATGCATGAAGTCGTGAATTCAATGACACAAAGAATTTGAGTTCTTGTTTTGCTCTTAAAAACAGCAATTTGTATCTGCAGCTGCTACTGGTTTTATCTCTGTGCGTGTGTGTGTACGTGTGAGGTGGCCATGTATTTGATACATTGTGGGGACAATTTTCCTAACATATACTACCTTGTGAGGACCAACTGCTCCTTGTGGGGACCAAAGCCTGGTCCCCACGAGGAGAAATTATGTTTTTGGGTTAGGGGTTAGGTTTAGGACTAAGGTGTGAATTGAGTTTAGGTTTGGTTTAGGGTTAGGTATGTACTGGTAATGGTTAGGGTTAGGGTAAGGGTCAGGGTTCCCTTTCAGTCGATTCACTCGATACAACATATGTACTATGGGATATCACGCTCCCGCGTGTCCTGGCTGAAGACACCTTTAATCACGCCTTTAGGCAAATGACGTGATGACGTGATGACGTGATGACGTGATGACGTGATGACGTGATGACGACAAGTGACAGGCCCCGCCTGCACTATGTAACCGTCCGTCATCAGTCATTCCTCAGTTCTTACGCTCTTCACCTCGCTAAGAACACCTCTC
>NC_051432.1:3387112-3400568 GCF_001649575.2 Kryptolebias marmoratus
TGTCACTTGTCGTCATCACGTCATTTGCCTAAAGGCGTGATTAAAGGTGTCTTCAGCCAGGACACGCGGGAGCGTGATATCCCATAGTACATATGTTGTACCTCGTTCCTCTCCTTCAGGGAACAGTAGTTATATGCATAACATTACGTTAGGCTGTAGTTAGGGTGTAGAAATGAATGGAAGTCAACGCAAAGTACCTGCAAAGATAGAGAGACATAACATGTGTGTGTGTGTGTGAGGTTTGGAAGAGAAGGCCCAGTTGTGATGGGCATGCTTCTCCACTGATCAACAGATATAGTTCTGTTATAGAGTTTCCTTCCCCCTCTTTGCCACCCCATGAATATTTTCTCTAGATCCACCCCTGACTATAGGCCACATTCTCTAGACAGATTTTTGAGCAGTCTACTTCTTTTTTGATGGGTGGAGTTTAAAGTTTAAATCGCTAGCAGTAGGACTGATGATGGCCGATGGAGAATTTTTAACCTATCGCCCACCCCGACTGTCTCAACTCCAAAAGTCCCGGGGAGGATCGAGGCGCAAAGCGGGGGATGAATCATGATGTATCAGCCTTGGCGTCTCCCCAAGCTGCAGTAAACTGATAACCTACAAACAAATATAGACGTTTTTTAATTTATTACATGTCATGACCTTCATTGGGGTGCAGTTATGAGGGCGGTGCCCCCCGGATAATGCTAGGGAAACGCTGAATCAGGTGTGTCGGAGCAGGGGAAAAACTAAACTACTTGTACATTCGTTTCATTTTTTTTATTTTCCAGATGCAACAAGCTAAAACAGCTCTTTTTTGAGGACTAGAGTTGGGTAACACTGTCTGTTTTGTTCCATTTAATATTTGAATTTTATTGTGTTAGTGAGTAAAAACGAGGACCACACACTTTTCTACAGGACTGTTCCAGAAAAATATAGTATTTATAAAAACAATCCAGACAAGGAAGCTGTTGCCCCATATTTTACTCTAGAGTTTTTAAGAAACATTTAAAGGAATAGTTCAGACAGTTTAACGTGAGGATCTGTAGAAAGATTGTGAATGATTATTCTTACCTGCTGAAGATGGTGCTTTGAATTACCTCAATTTGGAAAAATATAGTTTAGGTTTTCAAATAAGGCTTTTGTCTTAAAAACAATTAAATAACAACATTTGCATGAACTGCTATAAATTTTTGATTATTGAAGGTGTTTTAGGATGGAGTTGTTTTAAGTCTGAGTGGACTGTTTTGACAAGCTAATAATGGTCAATTCAAGCAAATCCACTTCCAAAGCATTTTTTGCTGTCCTCAAATAACTCTAGTTTTCTCAGTTTTCTAAATTTTAATTCAGTTTATGCGAACACTAAGGCCGCTACTAACAACTAGTGCTGGGCGACATGGAAAAAATTCTATATCACGATATGGATAATTTTATATCACGATAACGATATATATCACGATATACTCCAATTACGTACATTGTCAGTTATTCTCTGAAAAATATGAAAAAATAATCTAATTTCTTACCTTTTTCAAGCTTTATTTCGAAGTGACATTTAACTGAACTTTCACAAATGAGATCTGCTGCATTTTAGTGCAGCAATATATATGTACCTGTTAGACGTAACAGTATCAAATGACAACAGACTCTATTATCTTCGGCCGGCTATAGTTTCACTTTTGGCAACTTTCCCAGCTCTTTTACAACTTGTTTGACCTTGCACTTTTTGGATTGTTAAATATTCTTTTTCGTGGTTCTTCTTTAAGTGATAGAAGAGGTTTGTTGTGTTGGCGTCAGATGAGAAAACAGTCTAATAGCAGAGTTAGCATTAGCATCAGCAGAGTTAGCATATTACCTTTTTCTGCTCCGTGTCGGACTTCTTGAACCAAATCACAGACGTCCCCTTCGTTTTGGTAAATGTCTTTCTTCTTGGGCTGCCTGCTAGCTGTCTCTACTTGTTGCGACCCTGGGTTTGATACTTCACGCGTCTCCATCTTTCAGCACTTATGGTAAACACACTGCGCCGCACAGAAAGCTGCTGCCGTAAAGCATGTTGCAAACCCACACATAAAGCAGCGTCATGTCGCAAAATAGTTATTTTTTCTTCTTATTTATCACTTATATAAACTGAACTTATGCAAAGTGACAACACTAATACATTCGTCGCAGCCTACGTTATAAAATATTTACATGAATCATTGATACAATTATGATAGAAACGACAGAAACGATAGAGACGATAGAAGAAAATATATCACGATAGACACTTTTCTATCGTCCCCACGATATGTATCGTTATATTGCCCAGCACTACTAACAACTATTTTTTAATTTGATTATTTTATTGACTTTTTCAGTTAATATCAGAACTGCCGATTGTTCTCCAAAAAGAAAAAAAAAAAATTCAGTTTGTTTTATATTGAATTGTCAACTTTGGCATTTACAGTATATCACAAAATGTGAACAAAGACTAGCAAATTGAAGAACAAAATATAGATTTAAAGTTCCAACTTTTGCAAGAGAAATAAAGTAAATAAAGCTTCTTTTTATGTATTTAAAACAAAAGTCCTGAATATTCAGCGTGTAGTAAGACTGGTTAGTCTGCCGGATCAGCTCATCTAGTCAGTCAAAGGTTGACTCAACTCTTGGCAGACTGATACCAGCCTATCTATGCTCAGCACACATATATCCATGTAGTAACATGGACGTTGTTCATTTGAGACAAGAGCAATAAACTAAAACAAAAGATGTCATGCAAATGTGTACAGGTTTATTATTAGCTAATGTAGCTTTCTTTCACAGCCGAGTCAGTTTTGAGAGAGCGGGGCCCTCGTTTGGCTAGCTATTAGCCTAGCCTGGATGAAGACTTTTTGCCTCTTTCTCCATCCTTTGTGCTCTATGAATGATGTCACAGCTGATGAGGTACTAACTATTAATAATTATTAGACAGAACTTCACTTCAAAGTAGACTGAACTAGACTAGCCTATTAGGCCTAAAAATAACCTTGCGAAGCAAACAAACCACCCTTTGTCACCACTTTAGACTCCTTCAGCCTTTGAAAACTTTTATTACTGTCTCAATACAGCTGCAGCCGCTGACTTTTTTTTTTTTTTTTTGCTATGATAGTTTGAAGTGAAATTGTAACTCAGACAGAACCCACAGGAACTTGACTGACCTAAGCACTGTAGAGTAGTGGTGTGGAAATGTTTAGAAAGTAAAAGATAAAATTCATAAATGAATATGTGTCAACTAAAAAAAAATGATGCTAACTAATTACCATAATAGACATAGTCAATTAGGCCAGAAAAATTGCAGCACCCTGGGCAAACACTGTTTTTTAAACCCGTACACCACTGTTAGTTTCAAAGGATTATTCTGTCAAAAAAACAAAAAACAAATGTTTTGATATTCCTGCTAAAGTGCCCCTGACTGCACCAGAAGTATGACAGATAGCTGCTGCCGCCACCATTTGCTTTTGTAAATAACCAGAAATATCCAAGTAATTACAAGTATATTGCAATCCTAATAATATAGTAAAGGTCTCTAAAATTGTGATTGCTTGAACCGCACTGAAACTTAAAGACCAGATAGAGGTGTTTTAAAACGGCGGCAATCTACTTTGGTCTAAGCTGCATTTGGATTAGCCGTTAGCCCATCAGTCCTGTCAGAATTAATTTTTATCTCTCCAAACTGAGGTTGTTTAAAGAATTATCTGCAAGAGGTACATAGTACCCTATTTCATGTCTGAAATATCCCTTTAAGCTGTAAAGTTAACACTTTCACCTACTAAGAACATCTCGTTCACTTCTCTGGTGGAAGAAAGTGGCTTTTAACTGCGTACTATTTGCAGACAACACTACTTGTTACCCCCCTTGAGATGCTGAGTCTTATACGTGTGATGTGAGTAAATATTTGTCTCTCTTCCCATGGCTCCTTTGGTGAACTGAATGCTGAAATCGAGCTTCAAACGCTTGTCCTTTCTGCGCCCTATTTCGGTGAAAGTATCAAACAGCAGCTTTCTTATCATTTATTTATTAAAAAAAACAAATATTTTTAGTATTCATAATGCCTCCAGCTGTCATTGTATGGTCTCAGCTGGATGAAAAAGGTTTTTAACTGGTATGAAATCACTTCTGGGATGGATGAAAACAATTAAAATCTCTTCTCAGACCCTGAATGCTACTATCCAGCAGCGTCTGTCTGTTGATGTGCTGCCTGCAGAGTTGTTTCTCTTGACTTAATAGTTTATTTTAATTTTTGTTAGTCTTGTTTATAAAAATTCTCCATCTGATGCAGTGTTTTTCACCACAAGATGTGACCGAGCCTCTGCCTTCCTAAAAGTCTTCTGTCGTGATATCAACAGAACAACTGTGTGTTAGACCATTACCAATATTGGCACACTGTGACTGTAACACAGATTCAGTGGTGCCAGGTTACAATTCTGTTTTCAAACTATTTTTCTTGAATCATCATGGAGTGGAGAGCTATTCTCACTTTCTAACGTTGATCATCAGACCATTGGACAAACTAAGGACTTAAAGAATTTAAATTTCTGTTTTCGGACAGAAGGAGAGGGAAGTCATCATATAGTTAGAAAATTATATGCTTTGAATCAAAACTAATTATCATTTCCTCCCATTAAATTATCAAGTCTTTTCTCCCACTCTAAAAAATAATGCACTGTCAGAATAGTTATTCAGGGTGCCTATGGATAAGTATTAAAGCACTCTTATGACTTTTTGGTGAGTTTTCTCTTATTATTGGGGCGGCTGTGGATCAGTGGTTAGAGCAGTTGTCCTCCAACTAGACAGCTGGAGGTTTGATTCCACTAGCATGTCACCTGTTGAAGTGTCCCTGGGCGAGACACTAAACCCCTCATTGCCTCTGATGGGTCCCATTGGTGTATGAATGTGATCTAAAGCACTGATTAGTCTCTATAGAATGATTTATTCAGATTAGCTTTGTAGAGATTCAGTAAAGCTGTATGAATGTGCGTGTGGATGGGTCAACGAGGGCACAGATTGTGTTGTAAAGTGGCCTGATTGGCTAGAAAGGCGCTATTTAAGTACAGTCCATTTATTGCAATTCTGTTTCTGTCTCAATTTTCAGTTTGCAGCTTTTAGGGAAAAAAGAAAACAATCTAAGAAAAATACACATACACACACATACATACATCAACTGTGGGTCTTGATGAAGACCTTGTAACTTTTGATAGCAGTACATCAGACATTGTAGACAAAAAAACTATAAAATAATTCCCCAATGATAACAAAAGGATTATGGTAAAACAAGTGAGAATACCCAGCCTTATTTGGAGCTCTATAGCTCAGAGATACTTCACAGTAGGAAGAGCAGTCGAAAATTAAATGGAAGGTTAGACAGAAAGTTGGACTTTACATGACTGAACTGGCTTTTTGTAGCTTCATCAGTTGTTTTCACAATCACAGTTTAGGTTTTTTTTTATTTTACTACATAATGTTCAACTTAATGTGATGATGTCAAACACTAACTTTTGATGTCTAAACCTTTCAAAAATTTGCAAACTCTTAATTTTCATAAACTATAGTTTTTATAGTTTATGAATCAAATCGTAGCCCATTTTGTCTTCTCTCCCCCACTGTTTATTTTGAACAGTATAAAAGTTATAGAACCTAAAAGTCATGGCATCCATCTCCTGAATGAGTTGAATGTTTTGATCTATGAATGGCTAAAATTGCACAAAGTATGCAGAAGTAGTTAGATTGCAAAAAATGTACAACAACAATTTTGTGACTGCTATAATACAGAACTAATTCAATGATAACTACTATACTTTGCTTTATTCAAATATTTATTTGTTTTTTTGTTTTCTTTATCTGTTGCAGGTTTAAGGATTTTTAATCTTATTGGCTCCAGGGCCTACCAGCTGCCCAGTCAGGCAACAGCCAGGCTCACTGTGAGTGGGGGGAACCAGCAGTGAGACTTGGAGACCTTCTCGCTCGACACAACTCTGCTTCACCCACCTCCTGCCATCCTCAGAACCATGTCTATCCCCAGCAGCAGCCCAGAGAAAGAGAGCTCCACTGGGTCTCAGTTCGACTGCCCCTCGTCCCCTCCTGGCATGGACGCAGACCCCCCTTCGACGGGCAGCCCAGTGCTCAGCCCGGACTCCTCCTCCCATGATGCAGCGCTGTCAGCTCCAGCAGCATCCCCGGCAGACTCTGAGAACCTGAGTCCTGATGAGCTTGAGCTTCTGGCCAAACTGGAAGAGCAGAACAGGTGAGAAGAGCAGCTGTTTCTGTAAAAACAAAATTCTTGTGCTGCTTAACTGATGCAAATCCACAGTTTAATTGGAACAGTTGAAAGTGCAACTGTTTCATCAAATACTTGAAGTGCATTTTTTATTTGAAACAGTAACGGATGTGTCAGAAGTTTGAAACAACAGGTTATTGTTTTCAAGCAGAAGTAACATGAACTTAAGCTCTCCAGTTCTTGCAGTTCTCTTTTATAAAATGTTTGATATTGTTTTACACGGAGTAGGAGAGAGGTCACCTACAGACTACAGTGAATCAAATTCCCAACACTGTTAGCATTTATGTTTTTGGACTCAGAGGAAACCTGAACAAACCCAGGCAGGAACAAACAGAGGGTGTAAAGCAGGAACCTTACCGGTGACAAATGACAGTATTAACAACCACCTCATAAAAAGTGTAGACTGTAGACATGAACTGGAACTATTGTGCTTCTAACAGGCTTTATTCCACGCTAGATGTTTAAATAGTACTGTATTGTAAATAGTTACAATATTTGTCAATCACACTCTCACTCGTCTATTGTTTTCTCTCATGTATGTTACACACTATATACAGCACTTTTTATATTCTCACTCACACACTGATTATAATATCACTGGGCCAAAGCCACCCAGTGGTAAGGAGTAACTTGAAGTAAAGCTCACACTGAAGCTAGTTTTATTACCCAGATTAGCTACAGTTTTCAGTGTTTTCAAACGTATAATTTAAAAATACTATTGATGTGTTTGAAATGCTCTCTCACTACATTGTCCTTTTGGTTTTTGCTGAGAAAATGTAATTACCATCATTTGTCTCCATAATACTGATGTATGATATATTTGCACATCTGTGATTAAGTGGTATTTTTTTGTTATATTGATTTACACAAGCATGGACTGCAGCTGTTACTATTTTACAGCTGTCGATGTACTAAAATTAGGAATTATTATCACCTACAAAATATTTCGGTACAGCACAGGATTACAACAGCTGATATGCAGTAGCGTCACTTCAAATTTTTTTAAAGATTTCTTAAGTCCTGCAGCTCAGGAAGAGGAGGAAATAAGCTACCTTACATTAAAGACATCTAGATTAGGGCTGCACAATATATTGAAAACTTATCATTGTCACAATATTGGTGAGCACAGTATCAATATCGCAAAGGACTGCTTAGATTGCAATAAATCATAGAGCAGACCTATTTAACCGGCAGCATGTGGGCAGGGTACAGCCCTTTGAAAAAGGTTTAGAGCCCCTCAAAGTTGCCACAATAGTAGAAGTCTGCCTCTGTCAAACAGACAATCTTTGGTAAACCATGACGACAGAGAGGGGTGGAGTGTGTAGCACAGTTGTTTAATTGACCTTTTCACAAACGAGAGACAGAAAAACCATATTCAGACCTGCCACTGACATTCACCTGGCAGCTGTCCTTCTGGTATGAAACATGACATCAGTGAACATGTTCACACTCAACAAAGTGAGATCTCTTCACTGATTAAAAAAAAAAACAAAAAAAACAAATAAACGGTTATTTTATGTTGTTAATTTGATGTGGATGCTTGAAATACTGCAAAAACGTATATTATTTCACAAATGCTTTTGTAAGCGATCATTATTTGCATTAAATATGTAAAGCTTAAATTCTTAGTATAACTGGTTCATATTTTTATTGCCCAGTTGCATCTACTACTTTTAGCAGCCAATGGAAATTATATTTATAGCTAACTGTAAATTTTATGTGGTATGGCGGCACAGTTGCCAAGTTTGCCTCCCACCTGGGGCCTTTCTGTGTGTAGTTTACATGTTCTCCCTGTTCACACGTTGGTTTTCTTAAGGTACTCCAGTTGCCACCCACAGACCAGAAACATGCCTGTTAGGTCGTTTGACAACTCTAAGTTGTTTGAGTAAATGTGACAAAGGGTGGTTTGTCTTGTTTGTCTCTACGTGTCCCTGTGATGGACTTGCGACCTGTCCAGGGTGTCCCCCGCCTCTCACACAGTGACTGCTGCAGATAGACACCAGCTCCTCATGACCCTACATGAAAAATCAAGTAAGAAAAATTGATAGACGAAAGGATATTTCATATTTGGCAGAACTGAGTTATTATCTTGGCCTGGCCCTCCACAACAGTCCCAGTTTTGTCCTTTGAAAATATAGCAGCCCACACCTGCTCACACATCCCATCTATTGTATTTACCCACTTTTCTTTTCTTTTGATTTTTTGTCCTTTTGAGCTTTCCAACTTTTCAAAAATAGTAGCTTCATTCAAACCATCAACATATCTGCTAGATCCCATCACAACCAGACTGTTCAAAGACGTATTTCCCCAAATTAATATTCCCATTTTGGATCAGCTTAATTTTTCTCTAATGAATGGTTACGAACCACAGAGCTTTAAGGTTGCTGTAATTACACCTTTACTTCAGAAACCCGATCTTTATTTAGGAGTTCTGGACAAGCATAGACCTATATCTAATCTCCTATTCAAATAGTTGCAAATCAGTTGTGTGAATATCTGGACAGAAATAATCTGTTTGAGGAGTTTCAGGGTTTAGATCTCATCATGGTACAGAAACAGCACTGGTGAAAGTTACTAATGATATTCTCCTGTCCTCAGACAGTGGACTTGTGTCCATACTTGTCCTGTTAGATCTCAGTGCTGCATCTGATACAGCTGATCCAGATATTCTGTCACAGAGGCTTGAACATGATATTTGGATTACAGGAACAGCTCTAAAATGGTTTAAATCACATTTATTTGATAATGTTCATAATGACTCTACTTCATTCACCAAAGTTTGTTATGGAGTTCCTCAGGGTTCAGTGCTTGAACCAATACTCTTTATGTTATATGCTTTTATTCAATAGTTATTAGACAGCTTAGAATAAATTTTCATTGTTATACTGATGATACCGAGTTATATTTATCTATAAAACCAGATGAATCCAGTCAGTTTCTTAGATTACAAGAATGTCTTAAAGACATAAAAACCTGGATGACTCTTAATTTTCAGCTTTTAATCTCAGATAAGACAGATAAGACAGAGGTAGTTGTTTTTGGACCTGAGCATCTTATGAACAAACTTTGCAGCCTTTTACTTCCTCTGGACGGCATTAATTTGGCCTCCAGTTCTAATGTAAAAAACCTTGGTGATGTTTTTGATCAGGATGTCTTTTAACCCCCACAATAAAAATGTTACCAGGACTGATTTTTTCACCTATCTAATATCACTAATATTAGAAACATCTTGTCTCAAAATGATGTAGAAAAACTGGTCCATGCATTTATCACGTCTAGGCTGGACTATTGTAATTCTTTATTATCTGGGTGTCCAAAAAACTCTTTAAAAAGTCTTCATTTGATCCAAAATGCTGCTGCTAGTTCTGATGAGAGATCGTATTTCTCCAGTTTCAGCTCCTCTACGTGGACTCCCTGTCAAATTCAGATAAGAATTTAAAATCTTACTTCTAATATAAAGCTCTCAACAACCAAACAGCCTCTTATATTAAAGATCTTATTGTTCTATATTTTCCTAACAGACCACTTCGCTCTCAGACTGCAGGTTTACTCGTGGTTCCTAAAAGTAGAACAGGAGGCAGAGCTTTCAGTTCTCAGGCTCCTCTCTTGTGGAACCAACTTCCAGTTTCTGGCTTAAGAATTTCCTTTTTAATAAATCCTACAGTTAGGGTTGGTTTGGGTTTCTTGAGCTATCCGTCAGTTATGCTGCTAGAGGTTTCTTCCTGTTAAAAGGAAGTTGTTCCTTTCCACTGTTGCCAACCTGCTGCTCAGGATGGGAGACTGCAATGAAGTGAAGATTCAACGCAATCTGCTGGCTTTCCTAGACAGATAACTTTTACTAAATGAATTTTATAATGTAAATGTGTTTGTACAGTGCTCTTAGACAACTTTTGTTGTGATTTGGGGCTATATAAATAAACTGAATTGAATTTTTCTCTTTTTGTGTCACTGGGGACCTGGTGCCTATCTCCTGTGAGGCAACAGCGATAACCACTTTCCCGCCATTCTGCCCTGAACTTTATCGTTGCAATATTTAAAAAATTGAATGAAATAAATAGCAAAGTTTTCCCAACAAAATGTTGTTTGTAGTAGCACTATTAGTGAGGAGGGAAAAAAAAAACATCAAATGAGGAACTGAAGCTTCACTTGCTCATTCTTTTTATGTATAAGCTAGCAATGTCACTGCAGCATAAACAGCTGCTTCAGATGTTAGAAAAATGGCAATTAAACAATCCCATGAGCGCTTGCTTCAAAAGCGAAGCAAAGATTCATGGGATTGTTTATGATCCACTTATTCATTTTTACCATGTGGCAATCAGTTAGTAAATGTAAAGTGTGTTATTTCATTATTGCTGTTCTTCTGGTTCCTTGCTTTAATTTTGGTGATTAATAGCCACCTTGCCTAAGGTTCTTCTGGCACTGAGTGACCTGTTGTCAGCGTTTCTTGAGTACAGTGATGTAGAAAGATGAATCACTGGTCTGGAATAGCTTTATGGTCAGCATAAGCTTGTAATGATGAAATAAACTACAATTGGTGGTGACTGATCTAAAAAAAAAAAAAAAAAAAAGCTTTTATGGGCTTTAGTTATCACTTTTTTTCAAAGTCATCCCCCTTAAGTAAATTGTCTTTCGTGTGTCAGACTGTATGTTTGTTTGTATGTTTTCAGATTGGTAAAGGTTTAAATTTTCTAAAATGCAGTGCCACTTTACTACAGTTGCCTTTAAGCCTTTTCATAGATGTGTAAGAATCCAAAGCTTGCCTGGCTAAGTAACAGTTGCTGTGCTGTGATTTGGAAATTACTGCTTTATGGCTGGTTCACTGAACAGTCCATTAATTAATTAGTAAGGAACTGTTTGTAAAGCTGGGTGTTATTCAGCTGAGAACCTCATACTTTTCTCACTTTATTTATTGATGAACAAATGGAAAAAAAAACTATCATCAGCAATTTTATTGGATTTTGGAGTTTTATCATTCCAAAACTTTTTTTATGCACTTAAATACTGACAGTAATTATTGGGAGAAACTTAATGAAGTTGATATAAAAAAAAGAACAAATTGTGGTGGTTGGGTTTTCCCCTTACTCTCAGTGGGATCTGATGGTTTATTTTTTTATTCTGATTTAAGATCTGAAATGTTTAACATAATGAAATGTTTCTGAATCATCTTCTTATCCTGTCAGACAAGATCATTAAATTAGGACGAACACTTTGGTGTTTGTGTTTACTGTCAAACATCTACAGAAGTGAATGACAGAATTTGTCATGTCATCACAGCAAAGTCTGTGCTGATAACAGTGGTCACCACAGGGTTCATACCTTTAAAACTTTGTCCTAAATTCATTGGGATACTCAAAGAGTTCTATCTTCCACCAAAGCTTATGGCCTGTCTCTGACAGTCCTCTGGATCTGCACAAAAACTTTTTGGGTTTTGCCACTATTCACACGCTGCCTCTCCTACAAGTTTTAAGATGTACGTTTTGTATAAAGTTGCTGACAGGCTAACAAAACAAACTAAAAATAATTAACAAGAAAATATTCCTCCATCATGGTGTGACATCTTATATAGATAGATAAACAATTGAGTAAGTCATTAAAGCCCTAACATTCTCTGAAGGGCTGCATGTCACTCACCAGCTTTCATGCAGTTTCATGCTAAAATCATCTTGAGGTGAAAAACAAAGAAGTTGTAGCTGTTTTGGTCAAACCTTGAGAATAAAGTTATGCGTGATCTCATGCAGTAATGTGAAAATGTCATGCTCAGATAATGTGGTGTAATTGACTCTCAGATACTACCCCATCGAATTTTAGCTCCACATTTGTAAAATTGATTGAATTGTAGCCATTTTTGTGTTTGCTTTTGTCAGTTTGATGTGGCCACCTTGAATGGGGTTGACTCCAAAAGTTAATCAGCTTTATTTTGAAGTTTTAAGTGCAGGATGGATGACTCAAGTGACTTTAAAGAATCAGAAATATAGAGTCAAAGTGAGATTAAACCTAGCATCCATGAGGTCAATTAAGGTCTCCTTATTAACATACTGTAATAATTAAATTTCATAAATAATTATAAATATATCTAAATAACATTACTGTCTGTCCGTCATCATGACTCTACAAGGAAAACAAAAGGACTGGAAAAAGTCATCAAGGGTTAGTTTTGTCTAACAACAGTTTGTCAAACTGACTAACAGTCTGACCCCTAATAACAGGACATCCTAACAAGGTGTGTTGTTGTTTGTCATGATCCAGTTCATGTAGGAGCCCAGCCATCTCTGAAGCTCGATGTCACACCTCCCTGCTGATTAGATCAGCCTACCTGTCACTCCCGAACATCTGGCATAAGACAAACTCCGTGTGGCCACTCTCTTCATGAAGTGTTTGTTTGCAGGTTGCTGGAGGCTGATTCTAAGTCGATGCGATCCATGAGCGGTTCCCGGCGCAACAGCGGCTCGTCGCTGGTGTCCAGCTCCTCTGCCTCCTCAAACCTGTCACACTTGGAGGAAGACACCTGGATCTTATGGGGCCGTATTGTCAATGAGTGGGAGGAGTGGAGACGCAAGAAGGACAAGCTACTGAAGGTGAGGGAGACACAGACACAAGGTGAGAAGTAAAAGAAAAACATACATGTTTGTGTTTTTACAGCTGTGTGTGTTTAAAAATATGTTTGTTGTTCTGTGACTTCACTTTTCATGACTTCCACCCTTCCACAAAGGGCAGCTGTATTAGTACACTGCACCAGTACTCCTCTCTGTCCTTTATGTCCACACTGTGTGACAAAAAGAAAGCACCCAGGGGAGGAGGAGATGGATGTGAGAGGAGACAGCAAAAACTAGACATGGCTAAAAGGAGGGGAAGAGAAAACAAGCAAAAAAAAGATGTCAAAATAGAGTTAGGAGATCCATCACTGTAAGGCTGCAACAACGAATCGATAAAATTCAATGATAAAAAGCGTTGGCAACAAAATTCATTATCGATATGTGTCGCGCAATTTATGCGTCACTAACGTTGTCGCGGAAACGGTGACGTCACCCGCAGCGTGTTGTGAAATCTGAACAAACTCCGTCCGCTCCGTATGATGATGAAGAAGCTACGGCTCCTCTTCCTCACTGCAAACTTTCTTTCTGCTACTCCATTACCGTTTTGAGGGCCATGTTTTACTCACTGCAGGTTAGAATCTGCTGA
>NC_051432.1:3401240-3452539 GCF_001649575.2 Kryptolebias marmoratus
AGCCAGCCTTAGCCAGGAACATGTTGACATGCTAACATTTTTACATTGCAATGCAAAGTTCCTAAAGAAAGGGAGTGATTGAGTGCATCTCCTAGTGTGTGCACCATGTGTCATGGTTCCATGATTGAAGCTTTACTTGTTCTCAACACAAATGTTAATGTGAAAGGCTCAGGGCCTTTAAACAACAAAATGCCTCTGTTTTGCACTTTTTTAAAAAGTAGCATCCACATTTATTTTTATGGATATAGTATACATTTTTTATATTTTTGTTGATGTTTAGTTTTTTTTACTAAGGTTATTTGACATTTCTCTTAATTTTATTTCTTTATCACAACTAACTATACAGGCAGCTACATGTTTTTGTTCAGTAATCTATGCAATTCCAAAGGGTGGGGGGGGGTCCAAGACGACATATTAATCGAGAAAATAATTGCCTGATTAATCGATTATTGAAATTATCCTTAGTTGCAGCCCTACATCACAGTACACTGATTGCATTTCCTGAATCATATTTCTTTAGGGTTACATCTCAAACACAGAGATGAATTGATCTTAAATGTCTCTGTCCTTCAGGAGCTGATCAGGAAGGGCATCCCTCATCACTTCCGTGCCATCGTCTGGCAGCTGCTGGGCAACGCCACCGACATGCCAGTGAAGAACCAGTACTCCGAGCTGCTGAAGATGTCCTCCCCCTGCGAGAAGCTCATCCGCAGAGACATCGCTCGCACTTACCCCGAGCACGAGTTCTTCAAAGGCCAGGACAGCCTGGGGCAGGAGGTCCTCTTCAATGTCATGAAGGTGAGCACTGTCGAGCCTCAGAAGAAGGAGTGAGGTCTTTAAGTCTCTGTTCTGACAACACCTGTCCTCATGTTGTCAGTTTGTTTTATCCTTTTAAAAGTGATTTTTCAGGAGTGCTTTAAAGGGATTTCTGGAGGTCAGAGGAAATTATAGCATCACAAGGCACAATTTTAGGAATAGTGTGTTTCATTAATAAGTGTGACAAGATGTAAAAACATTAAAGTAGTGCTATAACATGGTAACTATTTTTTTAACCCAAAAAGTTACAGGTCACTTGTAGTAAAATAGTAGAAAACAGCAACTTGACACAAAACTATCAAGTGGTGATTCTAGTTTAAGTTTTGTACATCTAAGTTTATTGTTGTTTAGTCAAATAAATATTAGTGCAGAGTTCCTAATAAAAAATGCACATGTAGTCACCTCGTATTTTATTTTTACACGTTGTAAACATTTTTTTACACCCTGCTGCACCAGTGTTACTGATGAAAATGAGGCTGCAGCTCATTTTATACAGAAAGAACTTCATGCATCAATTAGCTGGTTTTTGTTTGTTTGTTACTGTGTTGATGCTGTGTTGCTATGCACATGAGATAAAAAGATTTGTGAGGCTCTTGTTTAAATTTGAGCTGCACAAATCAAATATATCTGGTCTATTTGGCCTATCAGCAGTCATTGCTCATTAAACTGACTACAGCCTGCATCTCCATGAAGTTCTCCCAAAGCACAAATGGCTTCCTGTACCAGGGATTGACATTATAAACAACCAACAAAATGTGTTTGATGAATGGATTCTTTTTTATTATTATTATTATTAGTCATTTATTGTGATGATTGTGACAATTAGGGCTGCACAATATTAGTAAAACTTGTAATGTGCGATATTATTGTTTAATATTGCGATGATAATATCAGTTGCAATAAACCCATCTTTTCTTCACTCCTCACCTTCTCTTCTAAACAGGTCTAGGCATCAAGGCCAGTGAGAGCTTGTTGGATTAACCAAATGTATTATTAGCAGCAGAACATGAATGTAAGGTGCTTTGGATATAATAGTGTGTGATTTATTGTAGTTCAAGCAGTCCTTTGTGATACTGATCGCACTCACTGATATTCAGATGATGATAAATTTGCTTTTGTGCAGCCTTAGTCACAATATCTGTCATGTGGATACAGTAATTTTAGAGTGTTTCCTTTTTGTAATATTTATTTGTTTAGCTCAAGGATGGACAATGGTTTTATTTTTCAGAGGGCCATATTACTCTGATTGCTCTGATTTGCTTTCTATTACAGCACGTAACACATTTTTGTTTCTGATGTGGAGGTTTTTAGGAAGCTACACTGGTAAACACTTTCGGAACTCTTTCTGTAGCATAGTTAGCATCCTTAGTTTTACAATGTTTCTTTATGTTGTACTCATTGAAGGCAGCAGTACTTGACATTTTGAACGTATCCCCTGTGAACATACACAGCTCAAAATCAAAGCTAGTTAATGGTGACAGGATCAGAATAAAATGAGACAAAAATGAAAAAAAATTAAAAAAACTGTAAAAACAGCTCATTTCATTTTGAAACTGTTCATTTTTCTTTGAACTAAAATAATGTGATTTTCAATATCTTCTGTTCTTCATTTAATTTTGCTCTGTTAACTGTCATGGAAACCAGCTTGTTGACTGTTTGCAGGAGCCGCTCAGGAAATGAAGGATTGTCTGCTCACTTCTTCAGCCTATTTTCCACATTGTGAATGTTCAGTCAGGATTGCAGCTGTTGTTTCCCTACAAACACACAACACACCAAACCTATGTGTGTGTGTTTTCCAGGCGTACTCTCTGGTGGATCGAGAGGTGGGCTACTGCCAAGGCAGTGCATTCATCGTTGGCCTTCTTCTAATGCAGGTATTGATCAAATGCTTTATTTTGGGAAAACTGACTTTCATACTGATGAGCCTTGTTTTGTCCTCAGCCTCAGAGCAGTAAGTCAGTCTCAGTGTCACTAATGCCTTTACACGGACCCTAATTCAGAAGTCCGGCTCTACTCCACTCTACTCGGCTCGGCTCGATACAGAATGCATGGCGTGCACACCGGCCAGTTTGGTCGGTAGCAGAGGAACGCCTCCTCGTGTTGCGGGGGGCGGGGCCGCGGCGCGGAGGGGGGGAGGGCGCTACAGAAACTTAGCGCAAGTTGTGTAAACAATGGAAGAGCTATGGAAAAAGTTGGTCCTGTGTTGTTGCTGTTTTTTAAACTTATGGGGATTCTCCTGAGACTTCAGGAAGAGAGGCGCAGTGGAAGAAATGCTCTGGATGCCGCGATTGTTGCGCGGAGTAGGACAGCTGTTATCTGCCGGAGATTTCAGGCTTTACAGCGCCTTCAGCTGGGGGACAGACGGCTAAACGTTACAGGGTAAGCTAAGGCTGTTGTTTATATTCCTACCGTTCGCTCTTTATGGTTGCATCTGGTCACACCCACGACCAATGAGTGAACAGGAGCGAAGCTTGCGCCGCCCACGAAGCAGGACCGACCCGGCTGGCCCTACTCCGAAGCAGGGACCAAAGAAGCAGGGACCAAGTGCGAAAAAATGCAGATGTAAACGGTCACAAAGCGAGCGGAGTAGAGTGGAGCCGGGACCATTAGGGTCCGTGTAAAAGGGGCATAAGTTGTCTCAAATGGGTAAAGAGGATGGATGGATGGATGGATGGATGGATGGATGGATGGAGTTGTTTCATTATGAACAGTTAAGCATGAGCAGCATTTGAGATACAACTAATGAGATACAACTCATTCCTCTTGCCTCCACCCAGATGCCAGAGGAGGAGGCGTTTTGTGTTTTTGTGCGTCTCATGCAGGAGTACCGTCTAAGGGAACTGTTCAAACCCAGCATGGCAGAGCTCGGCCTCTGCATCTACCAGTTTGAATATCTGCTACAGGTAAATAAATAAATAAATAAATAAATAAATAAATAAATAAAAGAGCACAAGAGTTCTTCAACAAACTTCAGCTGTATTACAATACTTCTCCACTGGGGTGCAGCAAAATGTTAATACATCTTTAACACATCACTTCCCTTTCTGCTACTCCTTTTGGGCCTGTTTTTTAGTTTTTGATGCTCTAAGTTTTGCTGTTTGTCACCTCAGGAGCAGCTTCCAGAGCTGAACGTCCATTTCCGCTCCCAGAGTTTCCACACATCCATGTACGCCTCGTCCTGGTTCCTCACCCTTTTCCTCACCTTCCTCCCTCTACCTGTTGCCACACGCATCTTTGATATATTCATGTATGAGGTAGGACACATTTCCTGAATTCGTCACATGTTTTGATTTACCACAAAGCACACATAATATGTTAAACCTTTCCCCAGGGTCTGGAGATTATCTTCCGTGTGGGCCTGGCCATCTTGCAGTACAACCAGACTGACCTCATTCAGCTCGACATGGAGGGAATGTCACAGGTAAGCAGCTGCAGCTGTGAACCACTTTCTAGAGAAAACCCTTTCATCTACAGATTAAGCCACAAGATAAAACACCCTACATCCTAATTTCCCCTCTGCTCGCAAACTTCCTGAACAACAAAGTTAAGATCTAATTTGTTTTAAAAAATCCAGCGACACACATTTGAACACATTCAGCATGCTGTGCTGTTAGTAGTATTTACTTAACAAAACACTTACAGGTTTTTGATATTTAAGGTTGTGTGGTTTTTTGTTTTAAATCAAAGTTTTCATCGTCTTCCGTAATTTAGAGATCAGTGATGCAAAAGAAAACAAGCTCTGACTCCTCATTAAAATATGATTAAGGGATGTAGACCATATTTATTATTGATAATGTTTATTATTTATTTGGAGACAAAACTTAAGGAAAAGTAGTAAAATCTTTAAATGTGTGTTTTTAATCCCCCATTTATGCTTTAATTTAATACTCATTCTTAACTCAGAATAATAAATTAAACAATAAACATGGATAGGTCTATTATTCTGACAATATGATAGCTGTAAGCAAAAATTACAGGATTAAAACAAAAATTTAAAAACATGATTTATGTGCTTTTTCTAATAAACAAAAATGCAAATACTATTATTATTAGTGGGCTCTGAATTACTGGTTTAACTTGTGAAACATGGTATGTCGGATGAATGCTCATGGACATGGGCAGTCTGAGTGTGACAGCAGAGGTGTTTATGTTGCTGTCTATAGGAAAAGGACCATTGAACCTGAAAGCCAACTTTCTGGGGGTGTCTTTGAGTGCAATATCACGGGTAGAGAGCCAAACCTTCTGTCCCACTTGTTACTGATGTGCTTGTGAGCGATGGCAAACTTCTTGTTCTCTTCAGCTGTGCAGAGTAGTGCATCTTTAGCCTGGCGCCAGATACTTCTGCAGTGTCAAAGATGGTGTTGAACAGATAGCACCATTACTTCTCTTTCCTGGCTGAGAAATAATGGTGGAGTGTAGCCAAGGGACGCTTCAAAGGGGGAAAACCTGTTGCTGAAGAGGTTAGTGAATTGTGAGCATGCTCAATCCATATTAGGTATGTATCCCATTTGGAATGGTTGTCTTCAACCAGACATCTGAGGGCAGCCTCCTGCTCCTGATTGCATCTCTCTGTTTGGCTATTTGACTGTGGATGATAAGTAGAAGTTAGACAAACTGATGTCCCAAAGGTTTAAATGCCATCTTCCACTCATTACCCTTGTTGATCCTCAGCAAACACCATGTGCTCCTTAAATCCAGTTTTGTGAAGATGTTTGCAGAGTGAAGATGTTCAAATACTGAATCCATAAGGGATAACAAATATTTATTTTGAATGGTAATTTGGTTTAAGCCTTGATAATCAATGTGTGGCCAGAGGGTTTTATCCTTCTTCTCTACAAAAAAGAAACCTGATGTAATTCAAGATGTGGTTGGACGGATAATTTCAGATGCCAGAGATTGTTTAATATACTCTTTCTGGACCCAAGAGTTTGCATTGCCAGCTAGAAAGGAGAGGAGCACCATGGAAAAGATATTTAGAAAAATCAGAGGGTAGTGAGGTGGTAAGAAAAGGGCCCTCTGTTTGCTGAAAACTGTGGCAAGATCATGGTAGCAATGGCAATGCTAGTAAGGGTAAATCAGATTTTTCAGGGAGAGTCTGGAAGACTGGAAAATATATAGTTTAACAATCAATAAGATCTAAATTTAAGAATGCTTCGGACTAACAAAGTGCTCTGTCAGTGAGAGCACCAACCAGGAAAGAGATCTTAGAACAATCAGAGGCATAGGTGAGTGGAGCTTGATTAAATGCTAGGGAGCATTGTCAAATGAAACCTCCACCTTGGGTTGGATCTCCATCCAACACTTCAGGTGGAGGGCTTGCAAGTTCACAGACAGTAGTTGGGTTCACTGTGGTAACGGGCGTGGGAGGTGGAGTCGTCATAGGGTCTTGGAACTGAGGAAGTAAGACTTACATTTATTACCCAGTTCTTCCATGTTGGATGTAGCTGCCTGTTGGTGTTTGATTATCCTTTGAAGCGCAGTCTTATGGCGTCTATTTTTTTGATCTGTGTGAGTAGGGTTTGATGGATTTTATCTTGTTATTTAAGTCTTGTTTTTTGAGTCGTGGCTGGACCGTTCTGTCATTTTGATAACAATTAATTTACCAGAGTTGAGTCATCAAGAACAGATAAAAATCACAGACAGGATGGTAATAGGGAAGTAGTTTATTTTTCTTGGTGGGAGAATAACAGGATGGGGACGATCTGCGGAGGAATTGTCTGGTGAGTAAATAATTCTTAACTTAGAAATATATGTTGTAGATGAGTCCCGCTTATTGTGATGTTGTTCATTTGTAGTTCAGAGGAAGGAAGAGAGGATTCCAGGACCAGGAGATGATGGTAGCTTTTGGTAGAGGTAAATGGTCTGGTTGGAGAGTGGCAGACCAGACATTTCGTGGAGGAAGGCTGAGCCAAATTCAGGCCTTATTGCAGAGTCCCAGAGATGAAACCTTATCCAGATCCGAAGTAGCCACAGAGGTCATAAAACATTGGCACTTGATGGTCCAGTGAAGAGTTCTGGTTCAGCCTTAAATACAGGTGGAGTTTATCAGCTGATTCTTATTAGCTCCGCCTGCCACTCAGGAGCTGCAAAGGTGGTCAGTGGAAAAAGGACAGAGCAAAACACTGGAGTCCTCACAGTGAACATGTTGACAGTCACTCCGTTTAAAATAAGTCTCAACTTTTTTTAAAACTCAGAACAGATTTTAAATCGATTTGTGATGAGCATTTTTATTTACAAAGATTTTTAAGATCATGGCTGAATATTTCATTTTTTCACAAATATTGAGATTTATTTTTAAATTCATCACCAGAGACTCAGACGGCTGTTTTAAAACTGATTTTTTTTTTAAACAGATTGTGTTGGACATGACTCCATAGACAGTTTGTCACATACATATGTGCTGAAGTTTCCCCTTTAAAAGACTGTTTCATGTTTGTCTGATTTTTGTACCAGAAACAAGGTGTGTTTACCTTTAAGAGAAATAAGAAGGAAAAACTGTTGTCTTCTTTTATCAGCTCCACAAGATACTCACAATTTATTTATAATTCTAAAGTAATTGCACCTTTTGCACAGAATATTACCTAATTTTTACTCTTTATAACATAACACAAAGACCATGACAAGCAGATGGTAAAAAGTAGCTGGTTATTGGCCTACTTGGCGAGCCTGCAGCGTTAGGCTCTATATATTTTACATGCTAACATACTAAGTTATGTAGTTTGTTGCAAACATTGTTTCAGAACAGTGTGAAAAGAAAGATGGGTGTCATTTTTCTAATAGATGAGCCACCACTGACTGTGTTATCCGCCAGATGAAATGTTCAACCAAACAACAATTTTTTAATTTTTTTAAATATATGAGCATAAAGGTTTAGGGGAATTCCTCCCTCGGCTACTGCACACAGCTGAATGACAGCTCAGAGCTACAGGTCTTGTAATGTAGGGGTGGGGCGAACGATACACCCTGTGTCTGTTTTCTTGTTTTAAAGGCATTTAAATCCTAGGAACAGTATATTAGAAAACCTCTGTGGTTTTGACACCGTGGTATACCTTGAAATCAGTAATCCATCCATACCTAACATTAAACATACATAAAACATCATATTATGTGTGATGTAAACATTTTTACTATGTCAGAATAAAGGTTATGTTGCCTTTTTTATAAACAAAATTCTCTCTGAGTTTTAGTCCAAAAAATGCAGGAAATAGTGACTTTCCACAGTAGACGTACCGCTGTTCTTCTTTGGTCTAATATGTTCCTGCCTGCTTCCTTATCAGATATTATTCAGTACCTTTGCTTCATGTGTTTCTCTGTGGGTCTGCCAGCATTTCCAGAAGGTGATCCCTCACCAGTTTGACAGCTGCCCAGACAAGCTGATTCTCCGAGCCTACCAGGTCAAATACAACCCCAAGAGGATGAAGAAGTAAGAATGCTCATTACTCGGCTAAATGGCTTTTATGTAACATTTGGGGTTTTTGCAAAACTAAAACACTCGCATCTAATGCTGAGCGATGTGTCTTTGTTAGAGAGAAATTACTTTCCTGTCACCGATGTTTCCTTTTTAACAAACTTCATTTAAATAAAAACCCAGTGAATTAATCAAAGCAATAGTGCGATGAATTTAGTCGTTTTCTTAACAATTCTTTACATGCTGAGGAAAATTGTGTAATATTTTACTGTTATTTTCTTATCTAGACTTGAGAAGGAATACACCATGATCAAAAACAAAGAAATGGAGGAACAAATTGAGATAAAGGTGTGTGTGTGTGTGTGTGTTTTATACATTTATGCTTGAGGTGTTGTTACGATTGAAAACCTTTTCGTTTAATAACTGCTGAGTACATTGCTTTCCTTTTCTTTGTTCAGAGGTTACGCACAGAAAACAGGCTGCTAAAGCAGAGGATTGAAACTCTGGAGAAGGTGAGAAAACATGTTTATGTCTTCAAAATGTTCATTTAAATCACCAGCATCCGTGAGACAGAACAACCAGATCAAGCTGGGCAAGAAGTCGTGTTAAAGATGCAAAGAAACAGCACCGAAGCCCCCACATTATTATTCCACCATTATTCTTTTGTTTCCGTTATGGTTTTTGGTTTGCGACTACTCCCATAGCGTTAGAAAAAAACCTTTACAAAAAAGATATATAAAAACATGCAGCTAGGTCAGGAAATAGCATGCTTTGACATTTGGTAGCAGAACATTGTACCGTGTAGACAGAACTCACAAAAAATAAAAAACACTTCACATATACAATGGAACTGTAGTTGAACAAGTGAGAAAACCCCGCCCTCTTTGAAGCGCTACAGCT
The DNA here is from genome assembly GCF_001649575.2 of Kryptolebias marmoratus. Classification (NCBI taxonomy): domain Eukaryota; kingdom Metazoa; phylum Chordata; class Actinopteri; order Cyprinodontiformes; family Rivulidae; genus Kryptolebias; species Kryptolebias marmoratus. Next base: position 3,410,365 of record NC_051432.1, read on the forward strand.
CAGACATCCTCCACAGTAGAAACATCATTCACAGTTAAACGGGTCACAGATACAGTACACCTAAGTGACAGTTCAATATGTACCGTGGCATGAAGGTCACGGTTTGTTACTGTTAGCAAAATGCAGTTAATTAAATTGTGCGTCCGCTCTGGGTGCAGTGATCACCTGTAACTGGCATTTTAGTTGACAGTTCACTGCACCTGTCCAAAACATCTGTCCAGAGCTGTCACAATACGAACATATGTATCGTTACACTCCTATTTTTTCCACAATCATAGCTTAAATTGAATTAATTTTAAGGTTTTTACCATGAAAAGTTCAACTTTGAGCACAATGATGTCACACACTTACTTTTGAGGTGTCTAAATTTTTTAATTTTAATTTTATTTTTTTTTACTTGTCATAATTCCTACATAAAACACTGTAAACACATAAAGATTGACACGTGACCATCAGATGTTTCTGCTGCGTACAGTTCAGGGATTTTTTCAACACGGCTCATAGTCATCACACACTGACTCTTGAGGCTTACTTTCTACTGTCTGTTTCTGTCTGCCTGTTGTTCTAAGAGTGCTGTCAGGGAGTGGTGAACACAGGTGTGTAGTTACCATGGTGACCCTAATGAGCAACTGCAGCAGCTTTAACATTCCTTTTCATCTTGGTTCTCTTTACACTTCTTATCCAGTTTCTACATCAAACCGTCAGATTAGGTTATTACAGAAGTCGGTCCCACATGACTATTTGTAGAAGAAAGTTAATGAATGTTGGGATTTTGGGTAGTAGCTGCATTGGCCTCCTTCAAATTTTCTTCAGAAATGTTCTTGTTCATCACTGTAACTCTGAGTTGTGAGCTTTATTTAGTGTTGGTTTTCTAATGTCTGTTCTTGTGAGTGTGTGTGTGTGTGTGTGTTTTCTTCTGTGAAATATCTTTTCTCAGAATGACCTTACTGCCGAGTCTTTTCTCACAAACATTTCTTCACTTCTCTACATTTGTTTCCTCAACTTGTCTTCTACTCTGTCTTCTCTTTATTTCCCTTAAATGTCCTCCTGGGTTCTCTCGTGGTTTGTCCTCTCCGGTGTCTCTGGGGTTTTCTCCCCCCTCTCTTCTTCACTTGGTTCATCCTCCTTTTCCCCTCTTTGGTGGCGCTGTAGGAGAGTGCTGCTCTGGCAGACAGACTGATACAGGTAGGGTACTGGGAACCATTTTCACACAGATGTTGCTAACCTCTGTCCGACTCTCACCACCCTTCCCACAAACTTCACTAAACCGCATGAATGAGTTTTATGTTCCGTAAATTTTCAGTCTTATCCCTGAATGCATGTAGTGTTGTTAGGAATTATTATTGACAATCCCTGCATGTGGCATGTTCATTTTTTTGTTAATATTACTGCTATTTTTTTATTTTAGATACCTTCAGTTTATCAAGATATGCAATAAATTTAGGAAGTGCTATTTGCTATTTGACTAGACCTACATCAGTCATATTTGTGATTTAGTAGCTAATTAAAGATCTAACATGAAGAAATTCATATCGCCTGCCACCTTTCATGCCAGAGATTTAGACAAAGATCATCTTATGATGAAATATGACGGTGTTGTTGCTGTTTTGATCAAACCTTGAAAAAAATATTATACGCAATCTTATGTCATATGGCATGATGTCAAGCTCAGAGCATGTGTTGTGAATGACTCTCAGCTACTGCCACCTTCAAATTTAGTTCAGTATCTAGAAAACTGACTGATGTGGAGATTTTTTTCGAATGATGTTTATCTGTGGCAAGATTAAGTGTTGATTGACTCCAAAAGTAGATGTATGTCTTTATGATATTTATATATATATAACAAACAAGCTTGACTTCAAACGTTGATGCTCAAAGAACAAAGAACTTGTGCATTTCTCTGTTACTACCACTCCAAACTTTAGCTCAATATCTGTAAACTTAACTGAACCATAGCCATTTTTTGTGTTTTCTAATGTGAACTGGCTGTGGCGACCATCTTGAGTGGCTCCAAAGTTCGATCAGTTGTAGATCTATATAATAATTATTTCCTAATAAGTTCATTAAGTCCATCCACTGGATCATGAGACTAAGGAAACAGACACTAAGGCTCTGCCCAAAGGCATCAGAATAAATTGTAAAAAGAACGCACATCTGAAGCTAAGTTATGTATTTTGCTTGTTTGATTTGTAAAACATTCTTGTTTTCACTTTTTGAGCAAAGTTTAGCCTCCTGGTTCTACGGCTGCTTAAACTAGATTTGAGTGGTGTTGATTTCTTTTGACTGACGTGTGTGCAATAAAAAAACAATGTAACCCTCTTTTTATGTTCCTTTTTAAAACATTAAAGCATCTGGTGTTTAACCAAAAAAAAGCCCCCCCCCCATGTGTTCCCCATTTCCTTTGTTATGTAACCCTCATATTTATTTATTTATTTTGAAGTTTTCAAAGTTGAAACTCCAGGAGTGACCTTAACATCGGTGCTGCTCTGCCTCATCAATGCAGGGTCAGGTGACGAGAGCACAAGAAGCAGAGGAGAACTATGTGATCAAGCGGGAGCTGGCAGTGGTGAGGCAGCAGTACAACGCAGCCAGTGAGAGCCTGGAGAAGGCCCAGGATACCATCAGAGAGCTGCAGCAGCAGAGGGTAAAGGACTCAGGAAACAAACACATGTGGCTACGTTAGGTAGATCAACCACCTTCTCTTAGTGTTTGTGAAAAGCCAACTAGTCCTACCATCACAACTGTACTTACAAGAAAGTATGCTTATGTTACAAAATGAATGTACTTTCACACTTTTCTCAAACTTACTGAACACCTTAAAGCTTGAAAATAGTGGAATGGCGTTGACCAAATGGTTGGAGTCAGCTTCTGCTTTTCTTTTTCAGATCTTGTGATTTGCATTTCTGAAACAAAATTCTGCACACGTGTACAAATTACTTAAAACGGAGCATTCACAGACATTAAAGGAATAGTTCAGATCTTTTTAAGTGGGGTTCTGTGGAAAGGTAAGAAGCAGTATCTTATCTGTTGTAGATGGCTCTTTGAAGGACCTCAGTTTAGAGAAATGGAGATAAACTCTGACCAATTTGTTGAGGAAACATCTAGTCTGGGCGAGGCCAAGACCAAAGTGGATTGCTGCCATCTTAAAACAACTTCAGTCTCAAAAAAATTCCGATCAGTTCACATGACCGGTGTTTTATAAACCTTGACAGTTCTGATTTGCTCAGTTATTCTGGCAGCTACAGCTAGCAGCTGTTGCTGCTATTTGAGCCTGAAACTAAAATAATTTGACATAAATAACTGTGTAATACTAAACTGATAGCCATATAAAGGTTCCACAAGTTCATAAAAGTGAGCAGTAGTCTCTTTATGCTGCTCTTATGTTGACATCTATTTAGGCCAGAACTCCTATGCAGGTGTGTGAAACCCCATGTGAACTGTTTGGATTGAACAGACGTCTAGACAAAATTTGGACTAAATATGGCCTAAAAGTGTTTAGGTAATGACAGGAGGTGAGCCAAGGTGGCTACCGTGTGGGCAGAGGTGGGCAACGAAATACTGTGCATCGCTTAGAATAGTTTTGCGAGTCATGCACATGAAAATAGGCTGTGATTTTCAAAACTTGGCAGCACGAAACACGGTCTCACAGCTCCCTGGTTAACACTAAGAAACCAGTAAGACTGCAACAGAAAACTTGCAGATTTTGTTAGATTTTTATTTATTTATTTATCTAAACTCCCCAGTTAGTCTCCAGCAGTCGCAGCCCAGTGAAATGCTGGCTAAAAGTGTCATTAAAGGTTCACAACAATAAATCATGAAGTCTAAAGTTCCACCTCAAGCACCAACAGCTGTAAAATATATTACTTCTTAATCAATGAAGTAATTACTTTGGGTTTTACACCGTAATAGCTGTTCATTCAGAACTAATTTTTAAAACATTGTAATAATTAAACTAAAACCATGTGTCAGAATTGTCCCCTGAAAATGACCCTGGCCTAAAGCATTCACATAACAACATTCCTGGGATCCAAACAGACAATTTAAAGAAAAAACAACATATTTTGCTTTCAGACAAACAGTGTTTTTGATCCAAAATGTGACTTTTAGTTTCTTTTACATCCATTACTGACATTTCAACACATTAGTTTGAGCATGCCCTTGTCTCTACATCTGTCACCAAGCAAAGCCGTGTGATCTTGTTGTTAACCACTGGTTTTCAGTATAACCTCAGCAGATGTATAAGAAGATGGTGTAAAGAACAAGCATTCAGCCAAGCTAAACAGAGCTACATTGATGAGTATTTTATTATAAAAAATAAAACACACACACGCAGTCAGTGATTTCACTCTAAATGATGTCATTGTGACCTCAGTGTTTTATTCCAGCTCAGATTGCTGGCACCCTTCTCCTCGCAGGGTTCACACACCTCCACACACTCAGTCATCTCCATTAACAAAAAAACGAAAATACCAAAATGACAAAGCGAGAATCTTTCATGCACGCTATGTACTTGCCCAATTTGATGCTTTTATATTTTGCCTCGTAGGAAAGTATTTTTCCACTCTGCTCTGCTTTTCTGCTGCTTTCATACTCTCAACTTTGTAGTTTCGCCTCGATGTGGTGACATGAAAATCTGCCTTGGCTTTCTATTTTTTGACACGGCTCTGACTCAAAGGAGGCAAAAGTACAAGTTGATTTGAGTGTGTGTATGCTGATTAGCTACTAACTTTACACAGACCTTTACAAAAGATAACATCGGCATGAGTGTGTTTTAAAGGCACAGACTCAGAATGTTTAGCAGGTGTCAGCTGACACTCATTTTATTTGTTTAAAAAATTTGCAACAACTTTTGGCTAGCTGTAGCCAGTATTTAAACTTAATGTGTTGCATAACTGTACCTTAACAACTATTTTGTTTTTCTGAGAAAAAGAAATGGCCTAAGATGTGCAATAGAACATGCTTCTTCTTTTCTCGGGAGAAAAATAAAAGAAGCAGAAAGAAATGTAGCAGAATTCACACCCAGAACATTGTGGTAAACTTGCTGAGCTGCACCCCTGGTCCTGATACCAGTAGTTAGTTCTGCATATCAAAGTAAAACCAAAACGTTGTCAAAGTCCAGCAGCCCAACTTTTAAATAAAGCTGATCACCAAAATGAGGTGTAGAGTGTGCACGTGTGACGCGGCGCTGTTTGTTTTCAGTACACGGAGCAGTTTGTGAACAACCTGCAGACCCAGCTGGAGCAGTCCCGGCTGCGTGAGGCCGAACTGCTCGGAGCGCTGAAGGAAATGCAAGACAAGGTGCTCGACTTGGAAAAGGTGCGCTGACACACCAGCATTTGACTGTTTTACACTGAGCAACGTGTCAACACTGAGCAAGAAAGAAAGCAGTGTGTGTGTGTGTGTGTGTGTGTGTGTGTGTGTGTGTGTGTGTGAATATGTTACAGATGCTCTCACTCTTTTGTTCTTACTTTATATGCTGATGGAACATACCAGCTCCTCTTAGTGTTTTTCATGTCAGAGAACAATGAGAGCTAGAAAAGGCAAGTGTGCGTCCGGCATAGTTTACTTTGTGTTCAGAAACTTCTGGTTTGTAACCACAGTGGCTGCTGCAAAAAATGCTTCTCAGTCTGACAGTGCATCTGTCCACCACTTTAGTCCTGACTGAACTGACTTCTCAGTTTGGCTCAATCCTGGTTGATAAATTTTTCAAAAACAACCCCAATTCTGACAAAGGTGGTACATTCTGTAAAATGGAAATAAAAACAGAATGCAGTGATTTGCAAATCTCACAAACTAATATTTTGTTTACAATTGAACATGGTAAACACATCAGATGTTTTGAATAAGGAATTGTTCCATTAAAAAATATAAGGTAGTTTTCAATTTTATGGTAGCAATGCGTTTCAAAAAAAGTGGATACAGGGGCAACAAAAGGCTGTAAAAGTAAATGGTAAAAATAAGAAACAGCTGGCGGAGAATTTTGCATCTAATTAGGTCAATTTGCTTCAGGTCAGTAAGAGGACTTGGTATAGAAAGAGTATTTTAGAAAGGCTGAATTTCTCAGAGGTAAAGATGGGCAGAGGTTCATCATTCTTCAAAAATTGCATCTAAAAATAGAGGAACAATTTCAGAATTAAAGGACAGGGCTGAAAGTCATTATTGGATGCTTGTGATCTTCAGGCCCTCAGGTGACACATCACCATATGGGCTCAGGAACACTTCCACAAACCACTGCCGGTTAACACAGTTCTCTTTGCCATCCACAAATACAGGTTAAAGCTCTAAAATGGGACCATCTAGCCTGTTATCTGTGCACAATCTCTCTGATGGTATGGGGGTGCATGAGTGACTGTGACATGGCAGCTTACACATCTGGAAATGCACCATCAATGCAGAAAAATATATACAGGTTTTAGAACAATATATGCTCAAAGGACTCACAGGCCTTCAGGGAAGGCCTTGCATGTTTCAACAAGACGATGCTAAACTGAATACTGCATCGATTACAACAGCAGGGCTTTGTAGTTAAAAAGTCCAGGTGCTGAACTGGCTTGTCTGAAGTCCAGAAATTATCTTCACCTAACAATATTCTCTGTGTGTATCACTGAGGCCAGTCAATGACTGACCTGCTCATAAAGCCCCAGAGATTCATTGTTGTGCCTGATTGCCTTGCTAATCCTGCTAAACTGAACATGCAGAGAAGCAGCTGCCTGCCAGATGAGAACAATGTGGCTGCGCTGCAGGAGGAGGTGAAGCAGATGAAGCTGAGGGAACTGGAGACGCTGCGCTCCTTCAGAGAGATGCAGGACAGTGTTACGGAGCTCAACCAACGCTGGCAGGTAAAACACACAAACCTGCTGTTTCTCTGCATGACCCATTTGTGCAGACACATTCACGTGTTTCACCAGCGAGACAGCAGGAGAGTTCAATGCATTTGTTCTTTGTCCCTGCAGCATCATATGTCCCGTGGCAGCAGCACAGGCAACGGAGGAGGCCACTGGAAGGAGTCCCCGAAGAAGAACGCTTTGAACGAGTTGCAGGACAAACTGATGACAGTCAGGCTGAGGGAGGCGCAGGCCCAGGCTGAGCTCCGAGAAGTCAAACTCAAAGCTGTGCAGCTGGAGAGCCAGGTCAGACCTCTGCACCCTGCCAGCCAGAGACGCTGTTCCCAAATTCTGTCCAATTTGTTCAACTTGTTCTGACCAAATAACATCATGTTAGGTCAAACTTTTTTGTTGTTTTTGTAACACAGCAAACAGCATTAAGTAATGTACAAAAGTTCTTACCCTTTTGAAGGTTCTTTTCTTTGGATATCATCTGCTTTTCCCCAAATTTTCAATTATGTTCAGTACCTTAGCGTTTTCAGAAGAATTTTCAGTCACCTTTTAGAAAATGATTCACTGAATCATAAAAAGCAAGTAAACTCAAGGTATTGAACTAGTCATGTGTCTGCACATAAACAAAATGAGATCTTTAGACACTTTGTTGATCGCAGTCTGTCACAAAGCCACAGCTTGTTTCTATTTTTTTGAATGCTTCTACAAACCTGCCAAAGATAGCACAGTTTGATAGACAGAAAACTGTTTTTATGCAAAGTCAGTGAAGTCCCCAAAGAGCAATTAGCTCAGTGGTGTCTAATCCTGGTTGTGGAGGGCCACTGTCCTGCATGTTTTAGATGTTTCCCTGCTTTGGCACACCTGATTTGAATGACTGAGTGATTAACAAGCTTCTGCAGAACTTGAAGACCAGGATTAGACACCACTGTATTGGCTGAAAACTTGGCATACAAAGACTAAAGCATGACACATGTCTCCTGCAGGCCTAAGAGGACCTTAAGCAGTATTGGTATTTGAAGGTGATGTCCTTAAGAAATAAGTCAAACAATCCAGCAAAGTAAGAATATATATATAATTTTAATGCAGCTGAAGCTGTACTCTTACCATATCTCTATTTGATTTTTCTTCACTGTAGAACCAAATCCACAGCAAACTAATTGGTCGTCACGAGCAGGAACGCTCTGCCCTGCAGGATCGGATCCAGATGTTGGCCAATCAGAACAAAGCTGTGCAGGCCCAGCTCAACGAGATGAAAAGGAAGCAGGCGGAGTCGGACTGCAAGGTGTGGACGGACAGATTGTTCTGATGCAATGTGACAGTCAAACCAGGATGGAAACAAAAATAACCAGAGACTCACTTAATGGGAGAAAAATCAGGCAGAAGTTAGATGCTGAAAAGGTATGTTCTAGGATTCATGTCCTCAAAAGATAGACAAAAGGAATTCTGGAGGCGTGGATCTAGAGATAGAGGACTAAACTTGATTGACAGACTGAGACAAGTTCTGATCCGTCTCCACCGTCATTATAGAAATCCAGTAAGTGATGTGGTTCAGTGTTTAACCATTCCTTGTCCTCTCTTTTCTTTCCCATAATGCATGTAGAGTAAAGAGGAGGTGATGGCGGTGCGACTGAGGGAAGCAGACACCATGGCTGTCATGGCTGAGCTCAGGCAGAAGATCGCCGAACTCGAGATACAGGTGTGTGTATGAGTGTGTGTGTTTGCTTATATGTACGTGTATGCAAAGTTAAAGTATTGCAGACAATGTTTGCATCTTAGGGATGAATCAGTTAATATTTTACTAATACAAATGTCCGTCAACCTAAACTCCAGCATGTAACTGTGTGTTTAGAAGGAGGAAGGGCTGATCCAGGGTCAGCTGAACCACTCAGACTCCAGACAGTACATCAGCCAGCTCCGGGACCAGATTGCCGAGCTCAAGAACGAGGTTGGACACTCATCTCATCACACACACACACACATATTCAGTCCACATTTCTATACAGGGACAAGAAGTAAAACGCACTCTGAATAGAATGTCAAAATAAAAGCTGCTCATCAGATCTTTGTTTTTTTGGATATTTCTAAGATTTTAACTATTTTCAGATTACTTTTAAATATATTTTTTTAAGCATTCAGACTTATTCTTATGGGTTCTATGAAGGATAAAATGAATTACTGTTCCTCTTACAGAGAGAAGATGAAGGTCAAAGGTAATTTTTAAAGATTTATGACTTCACTTTGTGGTTAAGTGTCATACACTTTCGAGAAATTACCCGTACAACTGAGTCACTTTAAAAACACAAGAAAACAAAATAACTTCACATTTATTACTCAGAGCTGGTATGTAGGGGGAAAGTAGCTGAATCTGAAGGAGGAAAACAATAACTCCTGTACACTGTTGAAACCTGAAGCAGAAATCTAGTTGCAACGTTTTGGTAACTAGACCTTCATCAGGCAAACAATTCAAACTATCAGTACCCTTCTAATTCTTTATATGTTTCCTATTTATTTTTGTAAATATGCTTCTGTATTGTTTTGGTGTGAATTTTGTGAATGATTTGTTCCATTTACCATCAATTGGGACATTTGGATGTCAGGTCTAACACTCAGGACCACTTGTTTAGTATGTAGATAATTGCCAAATAAATTTCTGCTCCCGAGTTTTCACACCGTGCAAAAGATATACTCAAGACAACTTGTCTCCAAGAAATGTATGCCAGATTTGTACATCAACATGAAGAACAAAGTATCAAGGATACTTTTGTTTCCTAGTCTTCTTAAAATATTTGAAAATGTCATATAAATGTCAAACTGATAGTAATTGCTTCTTCTCATTTATAATAAACAATTACACCTAAACTTTAAAGATGTAGAGAACTATATCAGTGTATCTACAGTGCCTTGAAAATGGTTTCATACTTCTTGGACCTTTCCACATTTTTTTTTACATTGAAACCACAAAACTTAAAGTATTTGATTTTATGTGATAGAGCTACACAAAGTAGCACATAATTATGAAATGGAAAGAAAATGATACATGTTTTTTCCAAATAAAACCCTCAAAAGTGTAGCATGCATGTGTATTCGGCCCCCTGTACTTTCATGCCCCAAACTAAAATTCAGAGCAACCAACCACTTCCAGAAGTCCCCTAATTAGTAAAACGAGTTCACCTGTGGGTAATTTAATCTCAGTATAAATCTAGCTGTTCTGTGAGCCTCAGAGGTTTGTTACAGAACATTAGTCATCAAACAGCATCACGAAGATCAAGGAACACACCAGCCAGGTCAAAGATAAAGTTGTTGAGTGTTAGATTATGAAACAATATCAAGCTTTGAACAGCTCATGGAGCTCTCTTCAGGTCATCAACTGAGTACGGCACAGGCCGGACAAAGAGAATTAATCCAAGAAGCCCACAGTACCTCTGGAGGAGCTGCGGAGATCCACAGCTCAAGTGAATCTGTGGAGACTCTGTCACAGGACAACTGCACTCACCGGCCATTTTATTAAGGACACCTGTCCAACTGCTCATTAACGCAAATGTCAAATCAGCCAATCACATGGCAGCAACTCAGTGCATTTAGGCATGTAGCTATGGCCAAGACAATCTGCTGCAGTTCAAACCGAACATCAGAATGGGGAAGAAAGGTGATTTAAGTGACTTTGAACGTGGCACGGTTGTTGGTGCCAGACGGGCTGGTCTGAGTATTTCAGAAACTGCTGATCTACGGGGATTTTCACACACAACCATCTTTAGGGTTTACAGAGAATGGTCCGAAAAAGAGAAAATATCCAGTGAGTGGCAGTTCTGTGGGCGCAGATGCCTTGTTGATGCCAGAGGTCAGAGGAGAATGACCAGACTTGTTCGAGCTGATAGAATTATTATTGTTTATTTATTTTATAGGCAGCTTTAGGTTTTTTTTTTTTTTTTTTTCAGTCTTTTTTTTTTTTAAATATTTTTTTGCTGATCCTTATCACAGATAAGATTTGCATTAAGAGATTTTTAAGTAATCTGAACCAAAGATTTTTTCTTTTTATTGGTTTTTGCATATCGCACTTTACTAGTATTTAAAAATGCTTGTATCATGCTTGAAATTTAGAAAAGTTAAAGAAAATAGTGGGTGAAAAGGCTTTCACAAGGTTTTTTTTGCGCACACACAGAGGCACAGCTTGTGCAAACAGCTTTGCTAACCACCTCCAAATAATCTCATCATCTCCACGCAGCCTCACAGCAGACACCACTTCCACCCCGACACATGCAAACATGTTTGACTGTTTCTTGTCACATCAGACCACTGCTTCTCCCCACCAGCTGCGCTCTTTTCATTTGATTCACAGTGAACTTTAAATCGAAATACCAGCTCAGGTTCAAGAGAAAAACTGCACCACAGCCATCAGGGTTGAAAAAAAAAACCCAAATACTTTTTTGCCAATTGGCATGTTTTTGACAACTCTGTGACGTGGAGGCAATTTCCAGCACTGATTTGACACGAACGTCCCACTCAGCACCGAGTCTGGGTTTGTTCATTCAGAGAGTCACTGTGCGTGACTAGGAAGGAGTGCTGGTGCTCTACAGGGAGGGGGGTTGCAGTGACACAGCCCTGCTCTTTTACCGCTCCTCTCCTCGCTCTTCTTCTCTTCCTCCAACCTTTTTTCATCAAAGCCTCGGTTTTATAAAGAGAGCGAAACTTGCGTGAGTACACACGAGGAAGCAGTGAACCATTTAGAGAAATCTCAGTGTAGTGTCGAAGCAGTCGCCTGACGATTTAGTCATTTTAATAGTGCTGATACATAATGATAGATTCTATGGAAGGCACATGAATAAATTTGACACAAATATTTCTACTGATTTATGTCATTTGGGTTAACAAGATTTTTTTTTGACAGCTATATGGTAATGATAATGGCTTTGGTATTAATTAAAGTAACGAAAAAATAGTAAAGAGCTAAGAAAGACCAAAAAGTAACTGTTTTATTTTTTTCGGGGTTTTTTTGTTTTGTTTTGTTTTTATTTAGTAGTTTATTTTATGAAGTAGGTTGAAGAGCAGCCAGTCAAAACCTTTCCACTGGTTAACCACTGCTTCCCCTCCCCCCACTTGCAGCTACTTTTAGTGTTTGATAGGAGGAAAACAAAACCTCTGAGATTTGTCATGAGTCACTGTGGTACATGCAAGGTTTTACATGCAGAGAGCATGCATGTGGAGTCAACCCTGCAGCGGCAGATTCTCTGACTGGGGAGCAGATCAGAGAGCTGGACATCTGCAAGTCTCCCAGAAATTCGGAAACGAGCAAAAGTTTTCGATCTGTATAGGTTGGTTTTTTTTTTCCTTATTTAGTGTTTGGCCTGACATGATTCTGAGGTGACGCTCAGATGTGAGGTCTTCTGATTTAAGTGTGACAACCTCATGGTCTGCACAACCTCTGAAGAGTAAGACAGACACCAGTGGTTTTTGCAGTTTTTTGGGGTTTTTTTGTTTACACCCAGTAACCCATTTAAAAGGTTTCCAGCACCTGATGTTTATTTCAGAGACACATCTAACTGATTTAGCACATTTACAAAAATCTGTTTAACACAAAAAAAACAGCAACTTTGTTTGGTTTGGATTTTCACTGGAGTTTGCTGAAAAAAAGGAAGATGTTTTATATTTAACCTTATATGTTTTTTATGTGGGTCAAAGCATGAAGAAATGAAGAGCATTTCGTAAAAAGTTACATCTTTTGACACATATGATGTACATGTGACAATCATGATGCCTTCCTGTTACATACAGTTTATTGCATTTATCTTGGGTTGAAGAAAATTAGTGTACTACAGCATATTGTATGCTACGTTGTTGTCATATAATCATCTAATTTTGTTGGTGTGGCTTTTTTTTTTTAACGTGTGACATTGCTGCAACGTATGCATGGTGTTCACGGGCATCTTCTTGTCTCAGTTGTTTTGTAAGCCTTTAGTAAAGCCCGGATGTTAATCTTCTGTCAGCATCACGGTCTCAGCCACCATCCTCTGGCTCTTCTGTGTTGCTCTACTCTGGCAGATGTCAGTCTGACAATCTATCATCTGTTCTCCTCGTCTTCAAGTAAAGTCCAAACCCGTTACAGCAACTTACACGCCAGTTCTTTCCAGGTCCATGTTTGTGACATGAACGACATCACGTAACCAGTCACTGTATAGAACCAGTATCAAAAAGTATTAGGTTCTGTAGACATGCCTGATCAAAGTTCAGTTCTTGGTCCGATATCATTCAGTCTTCATAAATATAATGTAAACTGTCATAATTATGCAGATGATCCTCTGATGATACAGATGCTCTCAACTCTCTTACAAAATATATAGACTGCTTTACCTTTAAGCCCCATATTGGTAGTCTTTTGAAGATACTTAAGCTTAAATTGGGCTTTTTATTTCACAACAAATTAAATTTTTCTTTAAAGGCAAAGAAGCAGCTCGTCATAGCTACATTTTTATCTACTTTAGATTATGGAGATCTGATGTATATGAACACCCCAGCTCGATATCTTAGGAAACTTGATACTGTTTATCATGCTTCTCTGAGGTTCGTTACTCACTGTAAAGCCCTGACTCATCACTGCGAACTGTATTCTCGACTGGGATGGTCTTCTCTGTCCACTGGGAGGTTGGGTCATTGGTACTTTTTCATTTATAAGGCCATTCTTGGGCTATTGCCATCCTATATTTGTGATTTAATCACATGGAGAACATCTGATTGTTACTCTTTGCGCTCAAATGATCAGTTCGAACTCTTTGTGCCTTTTCTTCGCATAGAGTTGGAAAAAATGGCTTTTGTCTACTCGGCTCCATTTGCATGGAACATGGAAAACTGGAAACTAACTGAACTTATCTCACCGAGCACTTTTAAGACTAGATTGAAAGGGCTTGAGAAGGTGTCTTTAAATCATATCTGTTTTTTAATAATTCTTTGTATGTCATTTTAAATCGTGTAATTGTTATTGTCCTGTAACCTTGCTGCCTGTTGGCTAGGACTCCCTTGGAAAAGAGGTTTTTAATCTCACTGGGACTTTCCTCATGAAATAAAGGTTAAATAAAAAATAAAATAAATGATTTTAGTGAATGGATGTCACACAACTTCTTACAACATTCATTTAAGCATCTCTAACAAGTAGGTGAGACAATTACAATGATTACAAGTCGATGTCTGATTCTGATCTTTAGAAATTAGAGCAGATGATGGCAGATAAACACTATTTTTTCTTTTTTTTTTTTGGTCAATACATATTCTTCATTTGACAAAATGTAACATCAATTGCTTAACTTCAATAATTGTTTATTTAACATTCTTTAGAAGAACTTGTATACTTAAAAGTATGATATAGAAGAACTTTCTTGCTTAAACAAAAATCTAATCAAATCAATTTTATTCATCAAGCACATTTAAAAACAACTGTTGTTGGCCAAAGTGCTGCACACATAAACATTCAATACAAACATTTTACAAAATACAATATCATTACAATTCTCACAATGTATTAACAGCCAGTGAATATAAATGTGTTTTAAGAAGAGTTGAAGCCTGTCTAATATGAAGGGGCAGCTGATTCCACAGTTTAGGAGCTACCACTGAAAACGCCCCATCCCCTCTGTGGACCGGCCTGGATCTTAGGACAACTAAACAGAAATGGACTTTTGATCTAAGTGATCTAGAGGGCACATAAGGCTGCAGAAGATGAGACAAATATGCAGGTGCCTCCCCATTTAGGGCCTTATAGGTCAACAATAAAACTTTAAAATCAATTCTAAAATGAACGGGGAGCCAGTGAAGAGAAGCAAACACTGGTGAGATATGTTCACCAGCCTCCTAAAAGCTAAATTGGATGCTACAGTAAGCTGACTGTAGCAGCTGCTGCTGCATCTTAACTCTCCTACCTGGTAATTGATTAAGTATGCACAGGCATGGTCGATTGCTGATTTTTTAAAAAGTGGCCAATGTCAACCATTTAAATCAGTCGGCTGATTAATCAGCCTATTTCTAGTAATGACTTTTTTACAGGCCTCTCAGATTTTGCTGCATGTAGATTACTTCTGATTCAAATTACTGCTGAACGTATTCTCACAGGTAGTAGGAAATTTGAACACATTAATCCTGTTCTTTGTTCTCTGCACTTGTTTCCTATTGGAAGCAGAATCTATTTTAAAATTGTCTTACTTGCATATAAAGCATTAAATGGCCTTACACATCAGTATATAAGTGACATATGAACTACTTATAAACCAGTCAGATCATTCAGGTTTGTAACCATCAATAAATCTGTGACAGTCTGGTTTTGCTGGAGGTTAAATTATAAAGAAACGATGGTGAGATGTTATTCTTTTAGCGCCTCTTATCTCTTTGTGCCATAGAAATAAAAGGAAGACTCAAAAAAATGTGATGGGGGTGTGAAAGTTGTACCCAGCCTACATGTGAGGTTGATCCGGTGAAAACCCTCTCCTCTGTTCTCAGATCAGGCAGCTGCGGGGGCAGAAGGCAGCCCCCAGCTCCAGCGTCAGCTGTGGTGGAGGGAGCACCAACTACCAGGATCTGTGCTTGACCAGCCCCGCCTCGGGTGAAGGGGACTACCTCAGCTCAGATGAGGACCTCCTCCACAGCCCGCTGCCCGCCACCTCGCTGTACCCCCCGCTGTCCGACCCATCGGCGCCACTCGACAGCGAGGGAAGCACAGACAGTGAGGCCGAGGAGCGGGAACAGACACATCCAGACCCACAGCAGCTGTACGGCAGCATGGTCTGCGCTGAGGCGCTGGACAACTGAGACCTGAGGAACGTTTACCAGCGTCTCTGCATTATTTTTTCCTTTCTGGGGTTCTACCGGACAAAACTGATTGTATTCATCAATCAAATCCTCCTCGGCTTTTCCAGTGTTTTTCTTATTTGAAGCAGACACGGTGGCATTGAATGAACCTCTTCTGATCATCTGTTGACTCTGCTCCTGTTCCTGTCTCCATCAACACGCTCACCACGATGTCTTATCCTGTGTTTCTTTAAGAAGAGGTGATGTAATGCCTCCTCCCTTGTTTGTGTGCCAGAAACTGTCCTTTAAAATCATATCCTTCCAAACATAAACCCGTTACATACAGAGAGAAAGGACTGTATGACAACTGTTGCTACTTGCTGCTCTGGATCTGATCCTGACATGAAGAGAGAAAGAGATGGGTAGACAGACATGAAATAACTCCTTTGACTCTATGAACTGAGTGTTACCCCGATCACGCACTGTATAGTCTGTCTACCTTTAAATCGTTTTTCCTCCTGGTTGGTGCCATTATCTTCATCGTCCCTCTGCTCCTTTTTACAGCCCTTCGCAGGGAAACTCATCCATCCTCACTGCCTTCAGAGGAAAACACCCCTCCTTCGTCAGTCCACCTCTGTGTAGAGCAAGTGATAAAAAAAGAGAATTCAAAAGATGATGAGTACGGTGTAATACAGCGCGGTGTGCACAGATCATGATGCCGCTGAGTCTGTGTGGCTGCAAAAAGGTCAAACATTCAGGACACAAAACAAGGAAGAAAGGTAATGTTGCCAAATTGTTTCTGTTTTTATTATTTAAGTCTTCTAATTTATTTTGATATATTTTTTTTATATTTAAAACTGTAGGAGTGTAGGGATACCAACAGAGGCCAAACTTTACGTCGTCCTTTGTGCCAACTAGTCATCTGTCGTGGCTTTACTGTGACGCTGTTTCAGAGTCGGGAAATGTGCTGCTATGATTTTGGATTTATTCCCATTTCTTTGTTTCCTGTTTGTTGTTTTTAAGCACTGTTGCGCGGGAAACAGCCTGCTTGTTGATAGCTGCCACAGTTAAAGTTGGCTGATACTTTGCAGAGTGATACTTGAACAATTGGACTCCTTTCCTGGAGCTTTGCAGCGTTTAGCAATGATGGGAATGGTTTTTGGGAGACCCATGTCTCCTGTACCAGATAAAAGGGTGGTTTTGGTGAACACTTATTCTCTCTGTTACACTCAGATTCAGGCCCTGGCTACACTACGCTGGATGTTTTTTAAGACAGAAAGATTATCTGCTGATTTTGCACCTCGTGTTCACACTCGGAGAGATTTTTAGAGAAAAATTGGTGGAGATTTTCAAAAGCTCCGTTTTTAGAACATCCATCTATTTTTTTCCATTTATCGATGGTAGGATTGTGGATTTACTGTTGTTGAACACAACCAGGAGGTGAGCCCAACGACACTCTCCAGCTCCTCCTGGGGAATCCCAAGACGAATCCCAGGCCAGAGGGGATCCATAATCCCTGCTTTGAGTTCTAGGTCTGCCCCGGGGTTTCCTCTCGGTGGGATGTGCCTGGAAAATGTCACTCTGGAGGTTTTCTGGGTGCATAAAGTCTCCATTTTCACCGCTGCCTTGCCCTGCATGGGGGTTTCTGTGTTTTTGTTTGAATGGTGTGGATGGAGGTTTAATACAAACAAAAAATATATAATTTTAAAAGATAAACATCCAGAGTAGTGTAGACTGAAAGCTACACCTTGGAAACTTGGCGTAGCAGGTGGGAGTTTGTGTGCTGCTTTGTTTCCAGAACTGAGAGTGTATGATATGATATATCAGTGACTTACTAAAACATCTTGTAATATTAAGCAAAAAGACTAATGATGTGAGTGAACTGCCTAATAATGTTAAACTTTAGGAACTTTGTAAATTTTAACCCTTTTTAACCCCCAAAATAACAATGTCAAAGATTCACAACCCCAAATATCAGTGGTCGAACTACAAAAATATTTGGAAAAAAGTAAATAAATAAGGGTATATTTCAAGAAAAATAGATTAAACTAATATTATACTTCAGTTTTCCCAATTTATGACTGGAGATCATCTCAGAACTCAAAAACCTGGTGTTTTGTGAGCCTCATGACGTGGGGGTGGGGGGTGGGGTGCCACTTCTCTATGGTGGTGCCATTCTTTTATCATTCTGATTTTTATTTTATTTATTTATTTATTTGCTATTATTATTTATCAGAGACCAATACAAGAAAGTAAACACTGGTAGGTATGCTGACTGGAATCAGCAGTGAACGCTGAGAGATGGTAGTTTATTTACTGATGATGCCAACAACAAAAACCCTATTATAATCAGAGTGGCTAAACATATTTTACATATCAAACATTATTCTCTTTTTTCAAAAACGTGACATTGATGGAGATATAACATATACAGTGTGACAGGGATGAAGGTATATAGAAGATATTTAAAGTTCTATCATTCATGTCAGGCTCTGATCGGTGAGAAGTGTCTTTTGTTTGATCAAACAGGGTGTCATATATACAAATCAGTGGTCTTTGCTTTTTGCACTACAAAGAAAGATTCCCCACTTGTGGTAATATGCCGGAAGAGGTGTGGCATAATGGGTTTCTGGTGGGATTGTTTCTCATTATTTTCATCTACGTCAGGGGTGTCCAAAGTCGGTCCTCGAGGGCCGGCATCCTGCATGTTTTAGTTTTCTCCCTGGTTTTACACACCTGGATCAAATGATGGCTCATTAGAAGGCCTAAGCAGAACACTGACTTGCTGAGGGGGTTGTTACAACCACTAGGGAGAGAACTAAAACATGCAGGATGCC
Organism: Kryptolebias marmoratus; assembly: GCF_001649575.2. Lineage (NCBI taxonomy): Eukaryota > Metazoa > Chordata > Actinopteri > Cyprinodontiformes > Rivulidae > Kryptolebias > Kryptolebias marmoratus. The sequence goes on from NC_051432.1 coordinate 3,428,804, forward strand.
GGCCCTCGAGGACCGACTTTGGACACCCCTGATCTACGTAGACAGACTTTAAAGGAGACAAATATTCTGGGAATATAGTGGTGTAACTTTATATGATTATCGCCTCTGAAAAGAGTAATAGTTTCATGCAGACTCTTCATTTAAATGCTAACTTTATCTTCTGGCTGAAACATAGACGGCGTGTTCATCTACTCCTGTTGTACAAAATATCCTGTTTTTGGGGGCGCTGCCATGTTGTATTTTGGAACCAGAGTCTGCGACTTCGAGATGTGAGGCTGGACCCTCGGTGTAAAAGACACACCTGCACAACCTGTACACATCATGGTGTCACATGACCCCGTTTTGAAAGCACTGAGTAACTAATTGCAACAATATTAGAAAAATTAGTATTTGAAGGTGAGAACTATGTGAAAAAATGGAACACATCAAAATAATTATCTGAGGTGTAGTTTTATTTCGGTCATTCTTCTTTTTTCTACAGCCTTTGGTCTGAAATACACAGCTTTGGTTGCTCTCACCTCAAGGGCCCCCTCTCTAAAACCCCGCTGTCTTCTGATTGGTTATTTTCAGACAGTACCCAGTGCCGACACATGCTTGCTCTGAACATGGAACTAGCGTCTCACTTTTCCTGTGAAATGTTGAGTAGCTGATGACTAAAAATTGTGAGTAAATACACCAGTTTTCAGTTGCGGTCTCACCAAATTTGTACTCATGTCTCATAAATTCTGACTGACTTGAGTTTAAATTTGCCAGGAACTCCCAGTTTTGTTGCACGAGTGTGTCAAGAATGTCCCGCGATAGTTGTGCAACGAAAAACTGAACGCTTTTTTTTTTTAACAGCAACATTTGACCAACCGTTGTGCGAATGCTGTGTGACGGTTAGGTGTGCCAGTCAGGAAATCTGGACCATAAAAATACGGAGCTTCTCCCCAGTTCAGCTCTTATTTGTCACTTGAAGGACACGACATGAGCTTCTCATATCTGCCTCCAAATGGTTACAGTGTAGTCGTCACCCCTTTGTAGTTTTGGACGTTACTTACACTTTTGACTTGCAGAAACCAATTTAAGAAGGTGTTGAGATGAGTTTGGGACGCCCACAATAACTCGGTGACTATTTTAGGACCATTTGTTTTGCAAATTTTTTAAAACATGCTTAATATTCATGCAACACAGAAGACCGGGGCCTCTGACTCGCAGAAGGAAATTAAAAACTCCCGCAAACATTTCCAGAATGCCGTTTACGATTTGATTCAGGAAAGTAAAATACTGGCTTAAAACATGATACAACAAAGTATTCAAGCCAGTTACACAGCTGTGAAATGTTTCACTGCATTTAATTTGAACTTTCCTCATTGTAAAAAAGGACATTGCTTCCTTCAGTCATCAAAGCCTTAAAGAGGATCTTGGTTTGCCAACCACACTGTTGCAAAATACCTGCGTCTTGTCTTAACTGTTGGATGTAGCAACCGAACTGTTGGCACTGGAATCAGTGTTTGGATCTTCTCCAGTAAAAAGAGAGCGGCAGAAATACGTTTTGGCAAATTCATGGTAACAGAAACTGTCATCGGTCCTGCGATTCAAAACTGATAAGACATATGAGACCTCATTTGTCCCCCTCGACATGTTAGTTTTTTTACTGGTGGGCTTAGTTTCACAAAGTCTCCAAAAAACGGTCCAAATAAAGGATATGAGACCTGAAAAAGGCATCAGACTGAAATCAGATTTCTGTGGGGTAAAAAGTAGAGTAATTTTGGCTCAATACTAATTGTGTTTAATTCCTCAGTGGGAGCTTTTGAGGGACACACAGCACCATTAACCTCCGATGTTCCCATGAAAATAGGAAAACCTTTGATTTACACACTTTCCTGAAACATTTTGGGGAGTATAAATCATGGAGTCCTGCTAATTGTTGACTCGTCTTTGTCTTTGTTGTTGCAACATATCAGGAATAAAGCTACAGTTTGTAGCCCATTATTTGTTTCGCTTTGTGATCAACATGTGCTCCATGTTTCAGAACAAACAGGTTCATTATTAAAACTATAAATGTCACATAATGTGACTGCAGAAGTTTGGGTTTCACTCAAAGGAATCTTAAGCTCAGAGGAAACTTTTAGTCAAGAAGGAGGGTCTTTTGTTTCGTTTTGTGTGTTTTTTTTTTAAGTTAAACTAAATCTAATCTGTTCTCAGATCAGTTTGTCCTTTAACACATAAACACATCTGTATTCAGCTGTTCAGCGATGGTGCTCTGCTCTCACCAGTTTATCTGCTGCTGTAAACATTTTGATTTGTTTCTGACTTGGTGTTAATTCTGGTAGTAGCATTATTCTTTGATATTATTTTATAATCACCATTAGTACGTTAACTCGTCACGCTAACAGCATTACGGTGTGAGAAAATGATCGAAAATGTGCCATAAAAGTCGAGACGCGTGTGTGTGTGTGTTACAGCTTCATTTTGCAATATGAAGTGAAGTTTTACATGAAATACACTGTGTTCCTCCAGATATATCATCTCGGACCTGCAACGTCGGATTTATTTAGCAGGAAAGGAAACGGCGTGAAAGCCTTTTGCTTTCTGATAGTTTAGGATTCCTCTCATGTCTGTACTGTGACTGTTTACTGTCCACAGCATCAAACCCGGTCCACCTTCTCTCCCGCAGTTCAACTCGTGCTGTCTGACATATTATATGACAGGGAAAAAAAAAAAAAAGAAATATATATTTAGATTCCAGTATGATGGGGGAAAAAAAACATTTCAGTGTTCTGTATCCTATTAATGATGCAAAATAAACTTTGACATTGCACCTTTTCACACGTCTGATTCTGGTGTTTCTTCACACTGAACAATAAACTGGTTCAAGGTTCAACTATAGAAGTGTTTTGTTTTGTTGTTGTTGTTTTTTTTTTGTTTTGTTTTTTTTGGTGCAAAGTAGTTTTTTGCATCACTGGATTAGAAAGCAGTTCTTTAAACTTCTCATTATCAAGTAAATGTTGGTTGTAGAATCGAATGTCCCACAGTTATTGACATTTCCTGCATTCAGATTGTTGTGCTCAGAGTCTTATTGTGTCAATCTGACTGCTCCTGGTATGAAATTAAATGGACATTATAGGGTCCAAATAATACTCAAAAGGACATGCAAGTGTACCTTAGCATTTAAACACAGCTGCATATTTTCACTTCATTTGTGTATGTTTTAACTGAACACTGATCTGTTGCTCTGGTTTTGTGGTTATTTTCTTAAAACAATAATCAGACTACATGGCAGTTTTGTAAAAACACATTAAGTCAAAGTTTATTTCTGCTTTTGAACAAAGTGCTGTATCAAATTTGGTAACAACCAAATCAGTAACTATGGACTACAACAAAAAGCAAATAATTCAACAAAAATCACATTAATAGGTTTAGAAGCAACATAAAATCCAAGGTATCCTTGGAACAGGTGAGAAGAAATCGATTTTAGGCAGTGATTTCAGTCTGAGCAGCTTTAATTTGTAAAGAAACACTGTTTTACACATTAGAGGCCACCAAAAAGGCCTGTGTTAATGTGTGCGAGTGCATTTGCCTGTTAGCAAAATATCTCATGAACTACAGTGTGGATTTTAATAAACTCTCCGAAAGTAATCATTGGATAGATGTCTGTATCAGAATAACATTTGGAATTATTACAAATGTTATGAACATTCACACCTGTTTAAGATGACGCTACAGCTAATCAAACACAGCCAACACAAAAAGCTCTAACTTAGTTATAGCTACATCAAACTTTACATATTGAGCTAAAGTTTGATGTGATAGTAGCTGAGAGTCCCAATTTATGCTCTGAGCACTAAATGATTTTGAGAAATCTTTGTTTAACACTTTGCAATTAGCTACTGGAGTGAGCTGTCTGTCAGGCTCTCATAAGCCACTGGACGAATTCTAATGAAACTTTCAGAAACTACTCATTGGATGAAGATCTGCTGATTACCTTTTGGAGTCAAAGCCAATTGACAAGAAAGACAAGAAAGAATACCTTAGCATGCTCGAAAAGTTCAAGATGGCTGCCCCAACTAATTGACCTCAGCCAACAGATAAATAGCCCTAACTCAGTCAAACTATTGCCTCAAAGTCGTTTAACAAAATGTAGATGAAGCAGCTTTGGTTTAAACAAGCTCCTTGTGACAACTGAGCTAATCTGGCTAACAAATCGAAAGGCACAAAATCACAGCAAGGCTCCTCGCAGATGGGTGACAGTGAGAACGTGTTGGCCAAATGACGCTTTAGAGATTATTTTGACAATAAAGACTGATTCTGAATCAGAAACTGGATAACAGTCAATAAATGTGAAGATCCTCCGCTGTGGCTCAAACTGTAGTTAAGTTACTCTAAGAGGATATCTGACGTCTCAGTGTTGTTAAACTGATGGACAAGAGAATGTTTTCGGAAGTTCATATTACCTTTTTTTAACTTCATCCAAACATAATGCTTGGCACCACTCACACTTGTTTTAAGATAATTACATTAAATCTACTGTTATCTAACTATTAGAAAATGGAAAGATGATGCCACAAAAGCAAAGCTGCCAGGAGAGAGTCGTCCACCAAAACTCATGACTGAAGAAGGAGGACAATCAAGGAAACATCCAGGAGGCCAAAGATAATCTGGATTGAGCTGCAGCTCCTCTGCAGAGGTGGGAGGATCTGTCTACAGGACAAGTAGAAGCTGCACAGAGCTGGACGAGTGGAAGAGTGGACAAGAATAACACTTGGTCATTTAAAAATGGTGGATTGATTGGAGTTTATTCCCAGCATGTGGTCACATGAGTCCAAACTCAAACAGTTTGACCATCAAGAACAACATCATGTCTGATTTAAACCTACCACCTGTCATCATGCTGAGAACACCAGCCCCACAATGAATGGTGGCAGCATCATGCTGTGGAGATGTTTTTCATCCATAGAGTTGGAAAATAAAGATGAATGGAGCAAAATTTGAGTTTTCCAGAGATTAGAGACTCAGGTCCACCTTCCACCTTTTTGTTTCCTCTATGCCAAATTCCTAATTTTTCTAGCATCAAATATTATTTGACCCTTTTTTTATTATTTGAAACAAATACTTTGTTCTATTTATTTTTAAACCATTTTTGATTTGAAAATAGGCCCATAGACTAATCTTTTCCCCTCTAGTTTAGTGATGACTACATGGGGGTGACTGGCTTTATTAACACGAAGAATGCTGAATCACTGTTCAGCCCTCAGGACAGATCTCGTCACTAACTTGGTGATGAAGTCAGAAATAGCTGCACTAGTTTTTTCCTCACGGCTCATACAGTTTTCAATGAAAACAGCAGGAGGGAATTTGCTGTTGCATCAACCTGCTTGTTCAAAAACTTCACCTCAGTGGTTTCTTTTGCAACCAGTCGTGTCAACACAGAGTGTCAACAGTTTCTGAGGAACTTTCAGCACCGCTGTCCGTCCGCTTCCCCTTCAGTCAGATTTATACGTCCTCCTGAGCTTAGTGACAGCACAGCCAGAGATGTCGTTTTTCTTTTTAACGTACATCTGGAGAGACTTGGTGCTGCTGTTCTGAGTGTGCAGAGTGCGGGTTTGCGTGTGAGGAAGCAGCGTTGAGTTGACTGACAGGTTTCAGAGCTGAGGCACTTCCTCGTCCCTCTGAGCTCACAGAGATGAGCTCCGTGTGTGTGTGGTGTATTTGGGTGTGTGAGCACACATTGACCACGTGCCTCCTCTGATTTTATATAAACCTTCTTTTTCTCACACACAGGGACAGAAAGTCTGAGTGATGCTGAGCTGCTCTGGTGGGATGTGAGATCTGGTGAGTGTTTCATTTCTGTTCGATGCAAAACACATTTAGATGCGGCTGGATAAATAATGGATCAAAACATATATATGTATTTATATAAACTCAAATGTGATTTTCTTCATGTGGCCCACAATTCTCCATGGGACAAAATGAAAACTGAGATGGCTTTACAGGATATTTTATGTGCGAAGTTACTCTTTTTGTCAAAGGGAGAATATCTGATCATTTTAAAGTTTCACAAACTTTCTTTAACTTTGGAGTTTCACACAAACCCAGACCCATCATAAACCAAGATGTGCCCCATCGGCGTAAGCATCTGCTTTGAAGCACTGATTAGTCTCTAAAGAGTGATTTATTCAGATTAGCTTTGTAGAGTGTTGTACGGATGTGTGTGTGGACAGGTGAACGAGGACACAGATTGTGTTGTGAAGCGCTTTCAGTGGCCTGGTTGGCTAGAAAGGCGCTGTATAAGTACAGTCCATTTACCATTTACTCAAACCCGCAGCGTTCAGATCTAGCTGTTGTCTGTTGTTGATCCGAACAAAGTGACTTCAGTTAGACATCTAAAGACGGCCGTGTGGAAATAAATCACTGTCAAAAAAACGAGCTCGTCTGCAACCCCTGACAGGATGTCCAAGCAAGATCCTGTTCAGGTTGCGCTGGTCGACCTCTTTATTGTGCAACCTTGTACATCTGGTGTAAAACGGGACAATGATTTAGATTTAAAAGGTCCCAAAGTTAAAAAACAAAAGCAGCTACAAATGTTAATAATATTAATCATTAATATGTGTGTTTTTAAGACTGACAGATTGTGGTAAATCAGGTAGGAGGTATTGATCTGATGTGAACATATCTCTAAAACTGAATCAGTTTCATGAATAAAAACTCATGTCTGTAAAGTGAAGGGAGGATGTTTTCTACACTGAACGTAAACTCAGTTTTTCAGCTGGTTTCATTGAGTTCTTACATTTTAAGCTACTTTATGCCTCTACTTTATTTCGTTTTGCTTAGAAGTATACTTTTCTTTGCCAAGCTCCACACATCTGTGAGCTGTAGTTACATTTTCAATTAAAGGCTAAGCATTCCTCGAAGAAATGCATACGCCGCTTATATCTACGTTTAAGCTGAGATGGTGGAAAGTTGAGGAGTTGTTTGTGCTGTTTCAGTCAAACGTGAAAATAAATGTGTGCAGTCTCACACACAGAATATATGTGTGGTGAATGACTCTCAGCTACAACCACACCAGATTTTAGCTCAGTATTTAGAAACTGAACTGACTTACAACCAGTTTTATGTTGGCTTATGTTGATCGGTTGTGGTGGCCATTTTGAACTGTATTGACTCCTATTTGCATATCCCCCTCCGACTTGCTGACAGCGTTTAAAACAAAGATCACACATGATCTGTATGCACTCAGATTGTGTGATGTGTTTCATTTTTAGCTACTACCACACCAAACTTTAGCTAAACCTTAATATCTGTAAATTTAACTGAGTTATAGCTGGTTTTGTGTTTTCAAAGTTTAATTATGTGTGGCAATAATCTTGAATCAAACTAACTCCACAAAGTATTCAGTTGCAGACGTACATCCAGTGATTACTTTCTGAAAAGTTTCATCAAAATAAATCCTGTGGCTGATGAGATATTTTGCTAACAAGCCGAACAGCGTTGACTCCTACAGTTATTGATAAAGTTTTAAGCAAAGATCTCGTGCGATGAGTAGAACTTGGAGTATGTGCTGTAAATATCTCTCAGCTACTACCACACCACACCAGGCTGTAGCTCAATATCTGGTTTTTAAAGGTCAGTTAGTCGTGGCGGTCATCTTGTATTGTGTTGACCCCAAAAGTTAATTAGCTGTAGACGTACGTCCACTCGTTACCGTCTGAAAGTTTCATTAAAATCCGTCCAGTGCATCATGAGATATTTTGCTAACAGTCAGATAGACACTGACAAAAGCAGTGTCTATCTGACAGCGAGCAAAACCCAAATCGGGAACCATTTCCCGTAATGCACACGTGTCAAACTCAAGGCCCGCAAGCCAAACCCGGCCCTTGTGAACATTTTATCTGGCCCCCGGAGATAACATTGAAATTTGATTACATCTGGTCCTCCAGTCTGTGGCAGATTGAGTCTCCGTCGTTCTCATTTTGCTAAAAAACTGAGCCTTTTTTTGTGAAGTCTTCCTGTGACAGTTACTTTGAAGCCAAGAAAATTACATTTTATTGTTTCAGTAATCTTTATGTTGGCGTGGAAAAAGCTACAAAGAACATCATTTGAGACCAATCAAACTCTTGCAGCGAAGAAAAGATGTCGGGTGTCTGACCTGAGTTAATGTGGATCCGAGTATGATGAGTCAGCTTTAATTTATGTTGTCTTTTTCTGTATTTTCTTCTTGTTTTAAAGTTAAATGTTAGTGGCTGTATCCTAAGATTTTTGTTTATATTTTTTAAGCTGTTTTCATGAGTTGTGATCAAATGTGTTATTAAAAAAATGTAAAAGTTGATTATAGAGGGAAAGGCATAAGAATTGAATGCTAATGATGTGTCTTTTTAAGTTTGATCTATTTTTCATTGCTCATTAAAGTATGTTTGTCCTGAATTCTATATAATTTGTCACTGAGAAAAAGTTATTGGTTTTCTCTCTGAATAATTTGACACATTACATCTAAAACCAAAGTTTATTGATGTATTTTTCCAATAAATATTGATCAAGTTTGGGGCGGCTGTGGCTCAGTGGTTAGAGCAGTCGTCCTCCAATGAGAGAGTTGGAGGTTTGATTCCTGGCATCAGTCACATGTTGAAGTGTCTCTGAACAAGACAATGAACCTTATTTCCTCTGTGGTGCCTCATCGGTGAATGAATGGAGTTTAAAGCACTGATTAGACTCTACAGAATGATTAATTCAGGTTAGCTTTGTAGAGATGTAGTACAGAGATATGTGGATGGGTCAACGAGGACACAGATAGTGTTGTAAAGTGTTTTGAGTGGCCTGGTTAGCTGGAAAGGTGCTACATACAGTCCATTTACCAAGATTGGCCTTTGGCTAAGACAAAGTTTTGAATTTTGCCCCCCTTGTGTTTCTGAGTTTGACACCTCTTGACGTACTGTACATTTAAAGCCAGTTCCACCTAAAAGAAAACCTTAAATGTTTGTTTATAACATTTAATGATTGTTATGCAGGAAATGAAGATTATAAAGTCATTTACGAAACAAATTTATTTTGAACATTATTATGTGTCTTCTTCGATAATATGACTTTTCCTGAAATTTTCTTGTACTACTGCCCCTTAAAAGCAACATAGATGAAATTTTTCAAATGTTCCCAGTTGTTCACAGCGGCTCCTGACATGTCACTCTGTGCTGTGAGATCAAACTCCTCTTCATGTGTGTCGAGCAGAAGCTCTGAGTCATAAAACGTGTTGCATTTAGTGACAGGGCTGCAGTTCTGACGTGTCACAAATATTTTTTGTGTGAGTTTCCAGTTCAAGCGTGAGAGCGGCTCGCATTTGCAGGACCCTGATCATGAAAAGGCATCTTTTTTTTTAATTAAAAGTTGCATTTGAATCAACCAATGACTTTCTCCTGAGGGGACAGAAAACTGTTCAGTCCTGTTGGTTATGAGGACGTCTGGAGCTCACACACGGTTTCAAGCAAGTTCAGCCATTTTTTAAGTGACATTCTGAGGAACCCTCACGAACAGTTAATATCTTACTTGTTGTAGATCGCTCGGTTTGGAGAAGTAGCGTTTAAGTTGAACAGCCTTCTTGAGAGAGTTTCCAAAATGCCTCGGAACACTGCAGAGCCTCACAGTCTTGTTGCTACAATTTTGAACACATTAAAAAAAAAAAAACTTGTGCAACATGTTTTCTCTAAAATAGTCGTAACGTTGTTGCGGAAACCTTGAACCTGATTCAGTTGAGTTTCTGTAATTCTGGAGCACTGGCGCTGGACTTATGACATGGTTTATGACAGAAAACATTTGGATTTACAAAATAAATTGACACAAAAAAACAATCCCTGAAACTGAACAAGGCATCAGTCTGAAACAGAAATTGTTTTTTTTTTCCTGCTTAACTCGTTAGTGTCTGTTTGTCCCTGTATTGTGTGAATTAACACTTCATCTTCACGTTAGAGTTAGATTGTCCCACTCTGTCTTTAGATCAGCTTGCTGAACCACTGTGGCCCTCATGCTGCTCACAGACGCTGCTACAAGTGGAAAATACTAACAGTACAACGAATTGTTCTCCTTCTGGTGTGACCAGTGGTAATTTTACTAGTAGGACCAGTATGAAGCCCGAGCTCTGCAGAGTGTCGACACTGAACTTTATTGATACACTTCTCTTTGTGCCTAAACTCCGTTATGTTTGCACACTCGTGAATTGTCCTTTTTCCAAAGTCATCACCGGGTACCATCAGACCGCTGTATACCTGGATCAGAAACACAATCATTGGAAACACATTAAAGACTTGAAAGGCTCTGAACAAGTTTATGAAACTTTGCACATTTTTGGGGGGACAATATGTTTCCAATCTGAAGTCGTACAAAGAGCTATCTGCAACAGGTAAGATATTAATTGTTCATGACTTCAAAAAGGCTGAACTTTACCCTTAAATGTTGCGGGACCCGGAACCTGGTTGAGCCGCTGTAGTTATTCTCAACACACGCTCTGAGCGCAACCGCATCTCACCATTGGTCGCAATATCCATAACGTCATCTACAGCGTTTGACCAAAACGCCTCTAACTCTTCTCATGAAATCCTTTTACTCTAAAACTGTGGCGTGAAAAGGCATTTCTTTGAAGAATACTAGGTCTTTCATTTAAAGTACTGATTTTCAGATTTTTTTTAATATACTTTGCACATATTTTAACATATTTAATACATCAGTTATACTTACATGTTATGTCAGCATTAAATGCAGAATACACTTTTGAATCAAATGTTCAGAGGCTACAGTTCACTCAGGAAAAGCTTCAACTAAAACAAAGAATATGTTCTTTCTGATCCTGCCTGACTGCTTTAGGATGATCAGGATTCAGATCAACTCAAGCAGCAAACATGAGAGAGAGTAAAGTTCTGCTGCCCTCTGCTGGACAGAAACAAAGTCTGTAGTTACCCCTCACATTGGTACGAATCAGATTAATAAGACACATAAAACTAAGCTGACCTGTGTCTTATGTCACACTCGAACTGTGTCAGGTTAATCATCACTGCTCACATAGATTTATATTTTATTTTCAGGTTGTAGTTCAGGCTGAATCAGGTGTTCCACCCTCGCTGAGCGATGCCTCGGTCTTTCCTGGTGAAGCGAGGGGGGCTGCACCACCTGCGGCCCTCAGCGAGAAGCCCCAGTCCCAGAAGCACCCCTGTAGAGTTCATCCAGCTGGAGCAAAAGATGGAGTCCTGGGGTGGATCCCTGCAGTACTCCACAGCAGAGCGACCAGACATAAAGCCGGCGTCTGTTGTTTTGTCACAACCAGAACCTTCAGCCACCAGCAGCTTCGATGCCACCGGGCACCTCCAGTGTTTTAGTCCAGGAGCTAAAGGTGGGTGACAGAAATGTGTCCGTTGTCTCAGGTTTGTCTCTACTGAGATTACAGAACCAGACTATTAATAACTGCTGAGATTATTCTGACGCTGGGAAGAAAAACAATAACACACACTCAGTGAAAAAAGTAACTACATACTCTTTTAGTTTTATGATTTAACATATCAGAACGTTAAGAAAGAAATCAGGTTTTGCCCAAGTTTTGCACATTAGGTCCAACCTCAGATACTCTAAATTGAACTGATCTGGATCACAATCCAAATCGTACTATTTCTTAATGACCCTATGGCCTTTTGGCGTAGGTTTGAGCTCCCCAAGTGCTTCTAGTTTAATATATGCAAAACTATACTAAAACTAAAACTAGAATTACTTTATCAGCACCTCACGTCACTGTGGAGAGGCTTTGGCCCACAAATGAGTTGTAGCTCTCATTTTTAAATTTTATTTTGATTGCCCGTCACTAAAAAGTGAACTCAGACAAATATGTTTTTGCCTGGGTTTATCTGTCTGTCTGTTAGCAAAATATCTTTGGTATGGTAGTAGCTGAGAGTCATTCACAACAAGATCACACATATTGTCATTATTTTAACCGAAAGGGCTATAAGTCAGCCATTTCTTAACATAACCATCTTCAAGAAATGCAGTGCCTTAACTTTTGTTCACTTATTTTACAAGTTTTCTGTCTTTCACATTGCACAGTCTGACCTCCCTCTGGGTGAACGTACGGTACATTCATTTAGCAAAATGTGAAACTGGTTTTGTAGCGGTCTACTTACCAACTTCAATCCTGTGGAAACAGCAAAAGTTTCTATACTTTCCCACAAACTGCTTCTGCATTTTGGTTTCAATAAATAAAATAAATACCCTGTGTATTTGTAATGAATTAATATCCGAAGATGAATGCAAGACCAGATCATTTTTCATAATATCTTGAAACATAAAACTTTAGTTTTTACAGGTGCTGAAACATGGATCTTTTTCTGTCTCTGTAGGATCCACTGAGCTCTGCAACACTTTAACTCAAGGGGAGAACGGTGGCTCCGTCTCCTCCACACCGGCAGGGTGGCTGAGGTCTCATGTCGGCTCAGGATTCGAAGACAAAATCCCTGCGGGACTTGGAGACCTGACTCAGCCCCCGCTGATTGTGAGGGAGACCAGGAGCAGTTCCTGCTCCAGGAGCGGGGCCCTGAGGCACGAGTGTCTCCTCTGTAACAAAGTAAGGCTTCCCTCCAAAAGACCCTCACAACAACATGACCGAATGAGGTCGATGAAAATGTCACAATGAAAATATCTGGACTGAAATATGGGGCAAATGTGTCTTTTTGAAACGGATGCTCAAATTAAAAAAGGGATTTTTAGGTTTCATTTTAATATAAATTATTTATTTTGAAACTCTTAATTACCTCTGAAAAGCTTCTGTGCCAAATATATTCTCTGTAGACTATAATCTAGAGTTTATAGTGTCAGCAGATGTAAATAATTCTTTAATGATTTATAACAAGTAGGACCTCAGAAAACACCTAACTCTTCTTTATTATGGCCCCATTTGAAATACTTCCATAATGAAGCTATTTTGCCACATTTGTACCTCCTGCCACATGCAAACTGAGCTTTTGGTGAGAAAAACAGAGATTTTGTAAACATACTTTCCAAACTGGAGATTTTTCTGTGTATCCATGTAGAACCAAGATACATAGACTGCCACACATTTTGACCTAGCAGCGTATTTCGTGCGTGCCCACTGTCACTTTGGCGTTGACACTGACATAGAGCACAATTTTATCTCTACAGGACATTACAAACAACAAGTTGATCAAAGTTCAGTCAAATGAAAGGTCAAATACAACAGTAAAAAAAACATTTAACATTATAAACAATAACACAACAAGTAAAAGCTAAAAGCAAAAAATCATCAGTTCAATTAGATCTCAAACTCTGCTCGAATGAATTGTCAAAGAAAAAAGATGGATCTAAAGCGTAGATTTAAAAGTCTGTCTCGATGACATAAATCGTTCAACAGATTTAAAGCAGCTACGTTAAAACCCGATCACCTTTACATTTGAGTTTGGATCTTGGGACATCTAAGAGAAACTGACTGGTAGACCGGAGTATCAAAGCTGAAAAGGTCATATAAATATGATGAGGCAATTTAAAACTTTAAAAGGATTCACTAAAGTCTTACAATTTTACTGCTTCTAGAAACCAAAACAACAGTGGAGCTGACTTTTTTGGCTTTTCTAGATCTTAGAGAAATCAGATAAAAAATAAAATAAAATAATATGCTACACTTTTGGGGGGAATTTTTTTAGCCAAACTAAGTTGTTTCTCTGTATAATGTCTTGGTAACGTGCACATTTGTGCCACCTAGTGGCGCAGTATGAGTATTTCAGCGGTTTTAATTTCTTTTTGAATTTTTTTTTTATAAACTGGGGAAAAAAAAAATCTATTAACAAAATATGCAGGGTCGTGTAGGAGAGGTCTATGAAAAACATTTTAAAAAATGTATACATTATTATATTTTTGGCAAAAAGGATCTGCCTCTGTTTATTTCTAAAGTGTCCTCCAGTCGATTAACATAACCATGGGGTCATGTGCAAAGGTGGACTGAGATGGGTACGATGTTGTCGCAGGTGGGCAATAAAATAATCCTCACAGCATTTTTGCAAGCTGTGAACACAAAAATAGGCTGCGATTTTCAAAAGTTTGTCTCACAAAACTCATCCTCAGCGCTCACTGGTCACAAACACTCAGAATTCAGGGAGACTAATTAAAAAACTCACAAAACTTCAGGTTTCCAGCTGGTCTCTTACAGACGCAGTCCAGTGAGATACTACCCTTAGGTAGCCACTAACACACCTGCTAACCATCCTCAGCTTCTCTTTCCTCAGAGTTATTCAAAATATTTTCCTCTACACTTTTGTCACTGAGCAGTTTCCCTTTGCCAAAATCATTACCTGACTGAACCATTCATCTTTTTGCCTAACTCTGTCATTTACCTTTACATCACAGTTTATCTTGTGATGTTTAATTAACTTGTTATTTTACTTGTAAATAGTTGATATAAAAATTTCTTTGGAGTACCAATAAAGAGGTCCAGTTGATTCAGGAAGTTTACTGTTTCCAAGCTTTTTAAAATGTTAGACCTAATTATTTTTTTTATCTAAAATTGCTGACATCTGTATGCAGATGTTTTCGTCACTGTCAAGTCTAAAGACACACATCTGTAAGGGCCGTGGAGACCAAACACATCTGTCTGCAGTACTCAAGTCCAGCAGGCCCATTAAGCGTTCACCCTGCAGGAGCAAGGTCGGCACTGGATTTATTTTACTGGATTATGACTGACGCTGGGAAGTGTTCCACCTGTCCTCACTCCGTGCCTCCCTGTTGTTTCAGGAGAAGACCTTCGGCTGCACCGTGTGTGGGAAAGTGTTCAAGCGCTCCTCCACCCTCTCCACCCATCTGCTCATACACTCCAACACGCGGCCCTACCCCTGCCAGTACTGTGGCAAAAGGTTCCACCAGAAGTCCGACATGAAGAAACACACCTTCATACACACAGGTAGGCATCACAGGAACTGAAAGATGAAGTCAGTTTTTCTTATTTTATGATTATTACTGTCAAAATGAACACAAAACAGAAGAATCACTGCTGACCATAGGAGGGAAATCTGCTCCCTACAGAGCGTCCGTTTGCCCTGCCTGTAATGACGTGGACATATCAAGACACATAGGGAGATGAGTTTCAAACATTTCCTCACCACATCCATCATCGTGTCATTGTTGAGCTCAGAGGTTATGCACCTGAGCGCTTGTATTTTACCTGCTGGCCTGGAAAGATGCCAGTCTGGTTTACTGAGTCAGATGTGTTGCTGTGGAGTTAGCCTTCAGTCAAAACAAGAACACAACAGTTTCCCACTTCCTGTGTGTGTAATTGCAGGAAGCTGTGAATAACATCCGAGGACAAACAGTGTGGTTAGACATGTTGCCTCACAGTAAGAACTTTGCTGCTTCAACCATCAGCTTCAGCCTATCTGGGTGGAGTTTGCACGTTTGCACGTGTTTAGTCTAGACATTTCGGTTTCCCCCCACTGACTAATAACTTGCAAGTTAGGTTCACTGGTAACTCTAAGCTGTTCTGTTTTTGCGCGCCAGGAGAGAAGCCTCACATATGTCAGATCTGCGGCAAGGCGTTCAGTCAGAGCTCCAACCTCATCACGCACAGCCGGAAACACAGGGACAACCGGCCCTACCGCTGCACCCGCTGCCACTACAGCTTCCAGCACAAAGTGGACCTGCGGCAGCACCAGGAGCATCACTGCGCCTTCCACTGACCCCGCGCAGCGAAAATCAACACCGCCGGCCTTTTCTGATCGCCACAAAAGAAGAAGAAAAAAAACACTGAGCACAGAAAGTGTCTGCTCTTCTTGTAACTCGGGGGAACTGTGGTGAAGACATTTATTTACTTCAGCATCAAGAACCTTTCAGCTGCAGCTTCTTGTATTATAAAATTGTTTTTTCTTCTTTTCTGTTTACAGATCTTATCTTAAAAATCCTTCATGTTTGTGTAAAATGACTAAGATGTTTCAGTCTCCTTCTAGAGCCTTTCCACCATCACCTGAGATAACAACACACATCTGTGGTCAGACGTTTACATCCACTCATCATGGGCATGATTGTCATGTTATTTGGGGGCTTTTAATGAGTTGTCTGTACCATTCTTTTTCCAGTGGGGAATAATTAACCTCAACCTCCAACTTCAATGATTTTAAGAGCAAAAACTGGGTACACAAGTTTAAATTTACTAAGGATTTTCTTTAATATAGACCAGATCAAATTATACATGTATGGTCAAATATATACATACACCACTCAAATTGAGTTAAATGGTTTTTGTCTCAACCAAACCCTTTGTAACCATCAACAAGCTTTTGGTATAATTCTAGCTGGCAGAATTGGTAGAGTTCATCTAAATTGATGTTTTCCTGGTACAGTCCACATATTTTCATTAGGATCGAGGTCAGGGCTTTGAGAAGGCCACACCAGACGCTTCATGTTAGCCTATTTTATCCAATCAGTAACCGGTTCTGATGTGTGTTTGGGATCATTGCTCTGTTGGACCAAGTCTGCTGCTGATTTAAGGTGAAGTTTCAGAATTTGGAGGTAGTCTTCCTTCTTTACTGTTTCATTCATTTTGTGCAATGCACCAGTACCACAGCATCATGCTACCACCACCATGCTTGACAGCTGGTACAGTGTTCTTAGGTTTGAAAGCCTCACCTTGACTCCCTCAAACACTCTTCTTGTCACTGTGGCCAAATAGCCTAATTCCTGTCTCATCTCACCATAAAACATTTCTTCAGAAGACATTCGGCTTGTCCATGTGGACAGCTGAAAATTTTAGTCGAGCTTTAAGGTGTTTCTTTTGGATCAGGAGCTTCGTTCTTGGTCTGTACCCTCTCAGTTCATTGGGATGCAAAACTGACTTAAATGTGGAAAGAGACACTGGTGTTCCAGCTGTTTCCAGTTCATGTCAGGCTCGAGCCTTGGTGGTTCCTGAACATCCTAAACAATTTGCTTTCTTCTGGAGGGGACAGTTTGGGTTTTCGTCCAGATCTGGGCAAAGTAGGGACAATTGTTTGAACCAATGATCTTGGAATTTGAGGTTGTTTAAACTTGTATAAATCAACAATTCTCCTTCCTAGATTTTCATTGAGTTCTTTGGACTTTCCCATTGTTCTGAGAATTGGTCATTCTAACGAGTGCTACCAAACAAATTTTTTATATGCTGGCAAAAAAAAACCTAGCTACAGTCAATCATGATCACTAATACGATTTTGGGCTTGTCAAATAAAAAATAAGATATTCTGGATCCTTCAGCAGCATTTATTAACAGAATTGGGTGAATGTATGTATATGTTAGAGCCTATAACTTACAAGAAATTTAAACTTGTGCACCAATTCTTGTTCGTAAAAACTGACAAAGTTGTATGTTTTATAATGAGCCTAATATGATTGTAATGCTCATTGTGAGTGTATGTGAACTTCTGACAGCAACTGTACATATGTAATTGTGGCTGAGAATGAGGAAACTCAGTATTTATGTTAGCATGTCCAGGTGTTTCTATGGAGACCCCTTGATAGCACTGACCTAACTTATTTTTAAGGCCTATGTTTGTTTATATGTCAAATACAAATACAAAAATAAATCGTTTTAACAAGAAACTCTATGCCCGTGGTCATTATCTGCAAAATCCTTTAACAAAATAATATTTTGTTTGATTTGGACCAAACAATGGCAAAAAAAAAAAATCACAAGTGCAAAGACGCATGTAATTCAGACACAACCTGCTTTAATAAAATATATTCAAGAGTTTAACAAAAATAAGGTAATTGCTTCCATCAAAACATTTAATTTCTTATTATTATTGTTGTTGTTTTTTTAAATGGCAGAGTTTGACAAAATTAGCTAAAATCTTGGAACTTTATAGGCCTGAGGGGATAATAACAAAGTATCGGTAGGTGTGATGATGTGCACAGAGTCCACCAGGTGCTGAAATAAAAACAGAAGTAAACGTCTGTTTTTATCCAGAAAAACAGAAGTAATTCTCTGTTATGGAAAACGAGATTCGGTGATTTGTCCTAATAAGGTGCAGCAGTATTGCAATATACTGTACAATACAACAAACATTTACAGGAACCGTGAATGAATTTATCCTGTAGATGGAGGATTTTATGTGTGGTTTTGTAGCTTCAGAGGGAAACGGAAGCTTGAAGACAGATCCTGTCGCTCTTAGGAGGATAACTTCCAAGAATGGAGACTACAAAAGCACTGAAGTTATTTTTTTTTAAAAGGATGACAAAACAGCAAAAATACTGACAGAAATTACTAGATGCACAAGAGTAAGCAGACAAGTGCAACTTACTATAACAGAGAGAAGTAAAGACTGAGAGACTAAATGGACTGAGGCTGATGAGGAAGTTGGAGACAGGTGGCTTCATGATAACAGGGTACAGGTGTGGGTGGGCGTGGCCAGACTGAGGTCAAATACTGATGGTGACGAAACACTGGGGAACAACTGAACATGAGGAAAATACAGAAAGTAAGCATCACAAAGAATAAACAAGAGAAATAAACTCAAAAACAATAAACTACAAAGAACCTACTAAAAGAAACACAGATCCTTACAGATCCTGGTGGTCTTGGGGTGAAGAGTCTGAGATGAGGTCAGGTCCAGATGATCTTGGCAGACAGAGAGGCAGAAGTCAACACTTGGCAAGATTGTGATTAAGAGACACTTTGGCTGTACAGACTGCCGGAATCCGTTTACAACCTGGAGTGGTAGCAAGAAGCTGATATTTAAACGGTGAGTTATGGGAAGCAGACCTCAGACTTCATCAACTAAGGTTGTGTCTGATAGAGAGAGGAGAAGAAAGGTGTCTCGACACGGCATCTATTTTTATTTTGGATCCTTTTGTATTGTGCCCTAAGATAAATTTGTTGGCGCTATATAAGTACATCAAAGCAAATTAAAGCAGAAGGTTAAGAGCAAAGCAGTGGTGAGATGAGCAGCAGGAGTGACAGATGGGTTCAAGGTGGGGTTGGGTTTCATCAGGGATCAGTTCTGAGCCCCTGCATGTTTGCAGTGGTGATGCACAGGTTGACAGACCAGGCCAGGCAGGAGGCTCCGTGGACATTAATGTTAGCAGACGACACTGTGATAATGTTTTTATCTGTGTGTGTCTGTCTTTGTCTGAAACTTTTAGAAAGTAATCACTGGCTGTACATCTACAACTGATTAACATTCAAAGTCAACCTGGTTCAAGATGGCTGCCTCAACCAATCTACTTTAACAAACAGAAAAATGGGCATAATCAATTTTACAGATATTAGCCATTTGACAAAAACAGCTCTGACTGCATCATTCCTCAACATAAAGACGAACTTGGTTTAAAACTCTGTCAAGAAAGGCAGCAGGCGATATTCATTTCATCTAGGAATGCTACTTCCATTTCTTTTCATGTTTTACACATGAAGGATTAATTTTCTGTGTTGATTTGTGGGGTTTTTTCTTATAAAAACACTCAAAATATTGTTCTGATTTGAAAGGAAGCAATGGATAGAGCAAATAAGTCACATTTTCTAATTTGAGGCACAACAGCTGTTTAGAAACTGAAAGTAAAACTGTGAAGTGAAGTGAAATTTATTTATATAGCACTTTTCAGCAGCAAGGCGATCCAAAGTGCTTTACAACACAGAAACAACAGAAAGCATGTGACAAACAAGAAACAGACTCTTCTGATCAGCAAGGGTTTACTGTAAGTCTTAGTCATGAGCACAGGGTCATTCAGTTCTCTAACGGTTGAAAATAAAACTGGCTTGTAAGAGCTGGGAGGTTTTTTTGGAAATGCCCTTTTATTTATTAAACTATTAGCACTTGAGGACAGTACTTCAAACATTTGGACTTAAAGGCCAAGCATTTCTTGAAGGAATGCATGTTGCCCACCACATTTCATGCCAGAGATTTTGACTGAAATCATCGTATGGTGAGAAATGACAGAGTGAGAGCAGTTTTAGTCAAACGTTGAAAATAACAATAATGTGGTGTATCGTATAACCTCACAGGATCTGTTGGTGCTTGGGGTATGTATGTCTTGGGATGACTCTCAGCTACTACCACTCCAAAGTTTTGTTCAGTATCTGTAAAAATCACTGAAATGTAACCATTTTTGTACAGGGTAAGGTCAATTCACTGTGACGGCCATCTTGACTTGGGTTGACTCCAAGAGTTAATCAGTTAGATGTGCATCCAATGAGTACTTTCTGAGAGTTTAATTCAAATCCATCCATTCATGAGATATTTTGCTAACATGACAGAAACACACACAGTTATTAATGTCTTGTATGTCACAGATTTAACATTGTGGTTTAATTGTGGTTTATTTTTAATTGAAACCACTGATTCTTGTCATGAATGACTGTTTTTATCTCTCATATTTTGGGAGGCTTCATTAGGATTGCAGCAATAAATTCCTGGATCATACTGAAAGATGAATCCTGGACTATAATATTCCATCACACTTCACCTGACAGACTGGTTTGATAAGCAGATATATTAGATGTGTGTGATTTCATAAGTTTGCCTCCTTACAAAGAAATGAACAGTCTCAAACTGATTTGCAATATTTATTTCCCTCTTGCATTGAGGGAAAAAATATTGCTTACCTACAATTCAGATCTCTGGCTTCCACAGAATGGTTGTGTGCACATATGTCACACAGACCAACCAGTTGGTTCATCTCTGACCTTCCTGATCTCAGCTTGTTCTGTGTATAAAACACACCTGTCCACAGAACCACTTTCTTTCATTCCAACTTCACCACCACCACGGACAACTCCAACACTGTTGGTGCCGTTATTCAGAAATGGAAGAATCATAAAATGATCCCAAATTGATCCCATCTGGTTCACTGGAAAACACTGATGGTGTTCTTGGTGACTGTGGGCCCGTCTGCCTTCAGATCATTCACCAGCTCCTGCCGGGTAGCTGCCAGCTGATCCCTCACCTTTCTCATGATCAAGAGCTTACATGGAGCTCCAGACTGAGGGTGACTGATGGTCATGTTGCATTTCTTCCATTTCTGAATGTTTCATTTGTCACTTTCTCATGAAGCTTCTTGCTGATGGTTCTGTAGTCCATGCTAGCCTCCTGCAGATCTACTCTTTGGTTCCTGTCGTCCTCTGAGAGCTCTTTGGTCTCGTCCATGGTGATGGAGATGTTGGAATGGAAGAAAGTGTTTTTATAGACAGGTGGGCTTTACCTGCATCTTTGAAATGGATTGAATAATTGATTGATAGTAATCTGTGAGCCAAATGGGCACATAACCAATCTGTGAGAGTTAGAGTTGAATCTGTATTGCAGGGGATCAAATCCTTTTTTCACACAATGATTTGCAAAACAGTTTTATCGTGTGGTGTTTTTTTCTGAACTTTTAGCTGATATTCTGTCTCTATTAAGATTTAACCACCAAAACATTTTGATAGTGTTTATTTTTATGTTAGATTGTAATCTTGCAAAATCAGAAGGGGTCTAATAATTACTCTCCTGTAAAAAAACACAAGACGAATTTCAAAGTTTGCTTGGAATGAGCTTTATTTAGTTGGACACAAAATACATGCTTAATTTGTAATATTTAAATTTCTTTTTCTGTTTGTGTTTTTTCCAGCCGCAGCTTTTAGAAACCCTTTTGTTTGTACCACTGAGCCCTGGCAACAACATCATTGGAGTAGTCTTTGCCTGTGGTCTTAGCATCCACATTCTCATATGAGTCGACTCTTCCATCCCCCGTGTTGTAGGCTGCTATCGCTCCTGCAGAAAGAAAAACAAAGGGGGGGGGGGGGGGTTTAAAAATTATTTTTTTTTTTTTTTTTTAACTAGTCATCATTGAATAAAACAAACCTTTGAGCTGCTGCTCCTTGCTCCAGCCAGGGAATTTCTTCTGGATCCGACCAATGAAATAAAGAAGGATCTCTGTTCCCTGGCAGAGATGCTCCTTACTGTTCCACTCCCCCCGTTTAGTGTGTCCGCCTCCATTTGGATTAACATCAACCTTAAGAGGAGTATAGAACAGAAATGGGGTAAACATTGTGTTTGGTGTGTTGTGGGAGGCTCAGATGGAGAGAGGCAGTATTTGACAGAACCTGCATCAGTCCCCAGGCGTTTCCATGGTCCCCCCAACCATTCTGCAGCACATTTCCTGCTCTGGTCTCTCTGGAGATGATGGCAGCAATAAGAGCAGGATCTATTTGATATTGTCTTCCCACGTCCTTAATCATGGATCTGTATTTCTCCATTCTGCCAGCATCTGTTTGGGCCATTGTGTGTGATGCACTTACACCTGTTTAAAACGATCAGTGAGCAAAGTTATGGCTTTAGAACACCTGATCATTTTCAAGCCACCGCACGGGGAAATACTGCAGATAAACTTTCTGCAGTTCTTATAAAACTCTTGGATCAGCTGCAGTGTTTACCTGAAGTGCTCAGTTTGTCCTGTTGAGCCGTCTGCCTTGAAGCTCCAGTAGTTTCGACATCCTCAATGTTTCCATAAACTGAAAAAGTCCAGAATTTTAGGCACCATCATTCACAGGAAACACAAAAGCTCCACTTTAAACAGATCAATGCTTTAATTTAAAGTGAGAAAAAACAAATATCCCCTCTTTGAAAGACTTTTGACAAATCAAGTCAAGTTAGTCATATTTAAGTATTAAAATCAGACAGAGTTGACTGACTGCTGTAAAACAAACCTCACCACTTTCCAGGGTCTGAATTCCGACTTAGGGGAGGCGATCCAGTTGATTTTTCCGATTTGGAACTCGGAAACTCTGACGTCTGAATGTAAATAAAGCTCAGCAATAGAGCTTACGGACTGACAAATGAAACCAAGAACAAAGTGGATTGCTGCCATCTTAAAACAGCTCGAGTCTCCAAACTCTCATAGCGTTTCATTCAAAAGCTATTTCATACACCTCTATACTGCTGCCAGTGTCACAAAAGGTAAGATAATGTTTTCCACAGGACTTCACTTCAAAATGGCCAAAGCATCCATGAAAAACCAAACAGCATACAGTTAGAACTCACTCATGTTTTCTCGTTTTCCTGATGTCTTCTTGAAGCCAAAGTGAAAGAGTTCCTCCTCAGTCTGTTCTGTGGTGCAGACTCAGTGAACAGCTTGTTTTTATAGCTGTTTTACTTTCACTTTCAGTCTGACTTCAAAGTCAAGTCAAAGTCAAAGTCAGCTTTATTGTCATTTCTGCAATATATCACAGACATATTGAGAACTGAAATTTCTGTTCTCTCTGGGCTCCCTGGCCACACAAGAAAAGTGTTTAAGAATTATAGTAACAAAAAGAACAAAAGACACAATGACAAAATTGTAACCAAAATGTGAATAACAAGTTTGAACAGTGCAAATTATATATATAAAAAAAAAATTGTAACAGAGTGTAGATTGTAGAGTCTTCTAGACAGTAACCAAGTACTTTCAGTGCAAGGTGGCAATGAACATTCAGCAGTAAGTGTATATGTGCAAAATTTGCATGAGGAGAGTAAAATATATATATATATACAGTTATTAATTATTGTACCGAGAATACTGTTTGAATAAAGTGCAATTCCTTAGCAGCAGCTT
This sequence comes from Kryptolebias marmoratus, assembly GCF_001649575.2. Classification (NCBI taxonomy): domain Eukaryota; kingdom Metazoa; phylum Chordata; class Actinopteri; order Cyprinodontiformes; family Rivulidae; genus Kryptolebias; species Kryptolebias marmoratus. The sequence goes on from NC_051432.1 coordinate 3,452,342, forward strand.
AATTACAGAAGTTCGTCTGGGGGGGGTTATGGAATTGGAGGGGAGGGGGAGGTGAGACAGTTCCAGTCCGTGTTTTATGTGGGAGTGGGGGGAAAAGGGGGCAGAGCAGGGAGGGAGTTGAGTGCCCTGACAGCCTGGTGGTAAAAACTGTCTCTCAGTCGGCTGGTCCTGGCCTGGAGACTGCGCAGTCTCCTCCCC
>NC_051432.1:3455885-3468605 GCF_001649575.2 Kryptolebias marmoratus
TTCCACCTGTTCCCACTCACCTCGTTATCTGCAGTCTTAAAAACCCAGTCACTCTTCCCATACCTCGCTGGTCCATTGTCTAAGGTTTGTCTATTGTTTGTAGCTTCGTTTCTGGTTGTTTGTTTTCTGTCCTGCTTGTCCCTGTTTCTGTTCATGTTAGTTTTAGTTTGTTCTTTATTTTGTTTTGCTGCCACGTCAGCTTTTGTTTTGTGTTTCTTTATTTAATAAATTATTTTGTTAAATATGAGTCTGCGCTCTGGGTTCGCCTTCGTCACTCCTGTTCCTGACACTCACAAAGTTTCTATTTATGTCGACGTTCCCCTTCACGCCGCCAACCCAAACCCACCCAAACAAGAAAGAAAAGAGAACTGCCCTTGACATCCGGCTCTCTTACCACGGACAAACAACCAAAACCACGAGGACTCAAACATCCATATGGTGGAGATTTTTAATCGGAGATTTTTAAAATTTAAATTTTTTTTATATTTTCTTACCAGGCTGAAAAAGAAATACATCTGCTTATGTCCTCATCACTTCAATACTTAGCCCTGCAGTTTATGTATTCTTTCTTTTACAGATATTGAGGCAAAAGATGATAAGATGTATTTTTATGAGATCCTGCAAACGTTTTGCAAGATCCTGAGCTATTTTGTCCATTATTTGCTGGTGGTGGGAGAAGGGGAACCACACATTGTAGCAGAACAGAGGAAAGAGCAAACATGTTCAAATTTACAGGAGTAATTAATCATGAGCTGAAAGAAATGTACAGTAAAACACTTGATGGTGGAAAATTCTGTCCTTTGTTGGAACAAACATTTTACTAGATGAGAACATGGTGTGTCTTGGCTATTTGTAAGTATGGGCCGGTATGAGAGTCTGACAGCTTGATAACTTTGAACAAAAATGTCAGTTTCATTGTATTAAAACCAAAATTTCTAATACATGATGTATTTGCTCTTATTTAGAAGCAGAAGTGTGAATCCTAAGTAGTTTACTGATGTTACTAATTAATTATCTGGGTTATTATCCTCTGTAGAGCTTGCAGAAGGCTGTATATATGCAACCTGCTAACATGCCATTTATTTATTTTAATTTATACTGAGATGTTTAGCTTTGAGTATGATAGAAATTGTTTGTATTGGAAAGTTTCATTCTTGCTGGATGTGCTTGTAAAGAAAGTCATGATCTTCACACCCCACACGCAAACTGAAAATACCACAAGACACTTTGTAGCTGAGATAATAACAATAAACCTACTAAATAACATATCTGAATTTCACTTTAGTTTTTGTTCTTTAATAGGATCTGAGCCTTAAATATCTAATGCAGTTTACATGAATGCAACTACAACAGGCACACACACACACACACAGTCGTGGATTTGCTGGTCCCCTGTGGATCATTCTTGAGATCCACTAGTTGTTCAAATGTAAATGTAATACAGATATCCTTACACTTTCTCCAGACACCGGAGGCAAGAGTTTAAAGTTGAATTAAGGACTGCAGCTGCCCAGTCAGTGAGACAGAAAAATGACTAATGGCTGCCGCCACCCTGTTTCATGTCACATGTGGCTTCTTTCCTAAACAACATGCCTGGTTGTAGTACTTCTCACCAAATAACTCAGAATCAGTCCTCTGTCCAGAAAATAGTATTCTGAGAAATATCATTTTAATTTTCACTGGCAAATTGATAGCAGGTTTTTTTTTTCCTGACAGTTCTTCTAGTCAAACTATTTTGTTCACTTTTGTTTTCCTAATGACAGAGGCTCCACTTTTCCACATACTGTTAGGGCATCTGTCCTGATTTATTAAAACCTGGGTTTGAAATCAGTTCCCCTAAAAAGAAACAAACTTGAATTAAGCAAGTATTAATTTACTCAAAATCAATACTTTATAGAATCTTTGTTTTAAATAATTACAACAGCAAGTCTCTTTAGGTATTTTCTGACATCTTCGCTATCTGAAATAGAAATCCTCTGAAATGGCCAACTAAAGTGCAGTCTATGCTATTGAGACAGGAATTTGTGCCGCCATCTTGGCTTCTATTTCATGTTGGAACTGCAGCAGACTACGGATTTCTGAGGGAAAAAAGCTAGACTCAGACAAGAAATCCAATGTTTAACCATTAATTGTTATAAATATCTGAACTCGAACTTCAAAAAATGTGGTACTAAGTATATCTTTTTTTTTCTCTGGGAATCTTAGTCTAATGTATTGTAATATTACACTGGGGACCATCACACTTTCTACACCAGACTATATTTACTGTAAAACAGAGTACTGAGGGTTGGCTTATACCAGCTAAGATGAAAATATAATCAATATTAGTGGTATATTCTCTTAAATATTCTACATTACTGTACCTTTTATAGCCAAAATATGGTAAATAGTGAATTAGTTTATAGACAAAAGAACAGTTATCCATGTCTAAATACTGAAGTGCAAGAGTTAAGGCCTAAATATTTCCAGGATTATGGGGAAAAAGACTACATTGTACAAGTTTAAGTTATGAATCTAAAGGCCTGTTCCTACAAGACGTGTTTATTGTGATGGTTTAAAGCCATTTCAGGTCACAGTCCAGATTCTCATTGACATTTAGATGTAGTCTTTGAACAGGTCATTTCTACATGAATGTTTAATAATTAAATGTTCCCAAAACCACAGGGACTCAAACGAACAGTGGTCTGCAAAGAGGATGGTTAGCTGTTCAGTCTCAGCTTCAATCTTTCACATGTTGAAGAGTTTGTATTATTAAGGAGGATGGCTGTATGGATGTTGGTGAAACTGGCTTGGTGTTTAAAAAAAAAAAAAAGAAGTCTCATGGTTTTAGGAATTGATTTGACCCACATGCAGAAAAATCTCTAGAGGCAGAGAGAATCAGAAATAAAGCTTTACTGTACAAATGATAAATGTATGAGTTCTTTGTCAAGGGAAACTGGGAAATGGTGAAGGGAGACTAGAAATGGTGAGTATTTGTTAAACTTGGATGGAAAGGTTTGGTAGATGGACAACTTACAAAGGAAGGAAGAGTTGTTGGTTCACCAGGGAGAGGTGAGAGGAGTTTGAGGGGCTTGGGTCCAAGAGATGAACCTGGAGAGTACAGAGGAGCGATTTGGCCTTGTTAGAGTCCAGAGGAAGCCGATAGATGGTGAGGGTTGGAGGGCGGACAGGTCTTCGTAGCGAAGGCCTGATAAGTGGAGGTAACGGCTGCCAGTCGTGGAAGAGGAACTATGAATCAGATGATGAATGCTGAGAACCCTGAAGGCAACATGGAATTTGAACAAATTGCTTGTAGATCACAACGAATACCTGGTAGCAAACAAACTGGTTAGAGTAAAGGAACGGCTGAGAAGATTACTCAGGGAGACACGAGACTTCTAGGAAGGGTGGCTAGAGTACCATAAAGGTTAACACTCAGACATCGAGTGACTGGCAGTCTCCTCCTCTTATCCTGTGGCTTGGTGAGTGGTAATGTGGCTCAGGTGTGAGCAATCAGTGGAAGACCTGTCCTCTGGATGTGGCTCCATGGCTCCCTCTAGTGGAGAAAGAGAACCCAAACCCCTGCTCCCTAACAAAAAGTATCTCTTCTAACTATGTAGGACAGTGGTCTCCTGTTATTGTCAAGGGCTAAAAGAAATCCAGTTTCTAAAACAGGTCTTCTTCAGGAAATTCCCTGGTGATGCTTCTCTGTTGGGGTAATGTTTTCCCACTGACATGTTGTTGGCTTTCTGCCCGAGGCTTTAATAAAACTAGGAAAACTATTCTTTAAGACCATTCTAAAAAAGTAGGTTTGACACCAAAGAAATTTTTAAAAAAAGAAATGACATGTGGCTAAAGACTTTTGCACATCACTGTGTATATCATGACTTGCAAACAGGTAGAATAAAGTTATTTATTTTGGGAGAGTTTAGATTTTAAAAATGTAACAAGTTTTTATTTGTACTTTCTCATACAACAAAAATGAAAAAATTGGAATTGAGCACAACTTAAAAACAGGAAACGAAACAAAAAATTATTGTTTGATATGAGACATATTTGTTGCAATCTGTAGGTTGCATCAGTGACTTTCTGATGTGGACACCTTCAGTCATTGAACATATGTTTTTTATATCACTGAGCCCTGGCAACAACATCATTGGAGTAGTCTCGGCCTGTTGTGTTGGCATCCACGTTTTCATATGAATGAATGTTTCCGTCCCCCATATTGTAGGCTGCTATTCCTCCTTCAGAAAAACAAAAACAAAAAAAGAAGCGATGTTCATAAGCAAAGCGCTAAAAGCTGATACATCCAAACGTTCACATATTCAACAAAACTGACCCTTCAGCTGCTGCTCCTTGCTCCATCTGGGAAACTTTGTACGTATCTTATCAATAAAATCGACCAGAATTTGTGTCCCTTGGCGGAGATTTTCCTTGCTGTTCCAGTTACCTTCTGGAGTGTGTCCACCTCCTTTTGGGTTAACATCAACCTACAGAAATATGAAGGAAATTGGAGCAGTAGATGTCCAGAACTTTTATCAATGAGTCTTCAAATGATGTGTTTACAATTTGCAAGTGTGCTGTAAATTCTTAGATTAGTGTCCAGGTATCTTCTGACAGATAAATTGTTTGTCTTTTAGCAAAATATCTGATGATGATGAACAGGTTTTTTAATTGATATTTAGTCAGATTATCTAGGAAAAAGTGAGAAAGCCATCCACGACAAGAATCAGTGGTTTCTATTAAACATATGGCACATTTCCAGTTAAATCTGTGGAATATAAGATAATATTTATTATTGCCTGCTGCCAAAAGCAGAGCAATAATGTTTTTGCCTGTGTCTGTGTGCTTGTGTTCATTTGTCTGTCATGTTAGCAAATTATCCCATGTACCACTGGTTGGATTTGATCTAAACTCTCGCAAACTAATATTTGCGTGACACCCCGCACCATTAAGGGCCAGTTACAACACCTGTAAGACAACTTTCCATAGGAGAAGACCCAAGAGTTGTGTGAGTGTTTCACACCAAATCACCATTTAAATCCAGGCCTGAGGGGGTACCACGCCCTACTGACACGGGACCATTGGTGCGCCTGTCCAATATTCATTTAGTCTGATATTTTAATCAGTCTGATATTTTGGAGTTGTTTTCTGAAGTTAAGAAAATGAAACTAACTTTGTTATCTTAACCTCCCGTGGCTTCCAGGTCAAATTGACCCAAAGTTACACAGACTTATCTACCTCTCTCTCCAGAAGGGATAAGATAGCAACATTGTTAACTTGTTATCTAAAATAAAATCACCTGCATCAGTCCCCAGGCATTGTACGCCTTTCTCTGCGAGTCCCAGTCTCCCCAGCCATCTTTGAGAATGTTTCCAGCCCTGGACTCTCTGGAGATGATGGCGGCAATAAGAGCCGGATCGACTTCAAACTCATTTGCTACTTTGCAGATCATTGACTTGTATTTCTCCATTCTTCCTGCGTCCATCTTTGCCATTTTGTGAGAGGCACGTTCACCTGTCGAGATGAGCCGAAAGGTGGCCATGAGTCACGATCATAGCCTCAATACAACAAACGTGAAATGTGAACGATCGAAGGGAAAAATCCTGACCATTTCTGCTTCAGTCCTTACCTTTGTAACCCAGCCTGTCCTGTTGAGCCGTTTTCTTTGAAGCTCCAGTAGTTTTGACTTTTGTGATGTCTCCATAACGCCCAGAGGCCTCTGTGGATTCATTGAGACAAAAATAAGAGTTATTTTAAATGAATAGTGGTATATTGTACAACACTCCATATATTGTGATTTTTTTTCACTTCAAAAACACAGACCTTGAGTCAGGTTTTTAAACAAGCTCATGCTATACCATTACATAAACGTTATGTTTGGAGGAAGTATAAAAAAGTAATAATAATAAAAAAAGAAAAAGCTGTAAGGTTGCTCACCAGAATCATCATCTGCGCTGCTGGAGCTGGAATTTCCTCCCATGATTGTGAGTTTAACCTCCCTGGTTATTTATTTCCTGCAGGCAGCCTACCATTTGTGAAAGTTGAGACAAAAAGGGAAGATGTTAACGGGGGCTGCACTGCAGCCTCATTTCAGTGTTGTCTCAACAAAAAAAGAACGATTACACAATCTCACACTATGCTCATGTTCTGTCTGCACTGTCAACCATATTGTGGTGCACTTGTGGTGTAAAGTTTATATATTGGAGTTCTTGTCATTGCTTGTCTTTATTTGTCTCATTAGTTGTGTGAGTTTGGTTTGGACTTTACTTGAAGATGGGAGATCGGAAGACAATCTGTCAGACTGAGATCTACCAGAGTAGGGCAACAGGGAGCAGCTAAACACAAAGCACAAACCGAAACCAACACCTCAAGACCAGGAACAGAACAGACCGATATCACAAGACAATCAAAGCCAGCACGCTTCTATAGGCTGGGATGGATGACTACTGGGTAGAGGCAGGTTAGCTGAGTAATTGATAGAACCAAGCTGAGTTAAACAGTTTTTTTAGAGCAGAGAAAAATAGTCTGAGACACAAGAAAACAAGGACAAAATGAGCTAACTACAAAGAACTGACAAACTCAAAAATACAAAAAAAAAAATCACAAATCACAAATCAATAGACCAATCTGATCTGTGCGCATGCATAAAGTGCAGAAGTCAGATGGTAATTTGTAACAAAAGCAATTCATTTACAGCTTTGAGCAGTTTTAGGATCTTCATTCTAACTTTCAGCACTTTCCCAACCTTAAAAACAACACAAATTTCACATTTTAAGCACCCGTACAAATCCACATACACCTTTGATGTAGATTTCATACAATACCTGCATGGTTTAAACTTCACTTTGAAAGTTTCACAGGCCGTCTGCAGAGCCACAAGTTTCATACATCCTGATGTGTCAGAAGTGATGCAGACAGAAGTGTAAGTTTGTGTGTGTGTGTGTTGTGCAGTATCACGGGATGCTTTATTTGAAGTTATTTGCTGTGTGTGTTTAGCTGTGGCCCATACAGAGGGAAAGAGTGTGACCATCACACGACTGACGGTCTGTCTAGCTCATCCTGACACTGTATGACCACGATAAAGGCAAAGCAGAATGAGCCGTTAGCCAGAGGGATGTGTAGATAAAGACGAGCTAGCAGCCCTGGTTACACCCATGAATGAGTGAACATGCAACTCGTCCTCTGCAGAACTTCCTCAAACCACATCACTCTTCTTTTTGTTAAACCTGAAGACTTTGTACAGCGTAGGAAATGTGCAGCACAAAATGTTATGCAACCTTTACTCAATAAGTCCTCTCCTCCTACGGGCGTGATCTCATGGAAGAGCTCATGAGATGCATGAGATCTCAAAGTATGACTTGTGAATTATATGCAGCTACCACACCAAACTTAAAGTCAAAATCTGTAAAATTGCTATTTATGTGTTGACTAAGGTTGATTGGTTGTGGCGGCCACAGTTACTTAGGACGACGCTAAAAGTTAATCAATTGTAGAGCTGCATCCAGTGATTACTTTCTGAAAATTTCATTCAAATCTGCCCAGTGGGACATGAGATATATTGCTAAAAAGCAAACCAAGTTGACTCCAACAGTTAATGCCCAGTTTTTATGTAAATATGTTGTGTAACGTCGAACACTTGGAGTACGTGTTGTGAGTTGGTCTCAGCGACTACAACACAAAATTTAGGTTCAATATCTGCAAAATTGACCGAGTTCTAGACATTTATGTGTTTTCTAAAATCAGTTGGCTGTGGCGGCCATCTTGAGTTAGGATGACGCCAACAGGAAATAATTTGTAGATGTACATATAACAATTACTTTCTGAGAGTTTCATTAAAATTTGCCTCAGGGTTGATGAGATATTTTGCTAACAGAAAAGCAGTTTTAAAAGCAGATCTCAGACGCAGCTTCCTGGTTTTAACCATCTTTCTGTCCATGTTCTCATATTCTGTACTTTGCTCTCATTTTCTGTTTGCTCCATCCTGTAATTTCTTTTCTCTGCCCTCTTCTCTTTCTGTGTTGTCCTCCAAGATGCAACAATAAAACAGATTTTAAGTCAATGCAGCTCTAAATTAAACAAATTACATCTTCAAACTTTATTCTTACTTTATGTTTGCTTGCTGTAAGACATAACAGTATGAACACTTCACCTTTGCCAGTTTAATTTACAAAAGAAAGAAACAAAAGAAGGAAATGACGGCATTAGGGCATGTCTGATGAAAACAAGTTCAATATATTATTGAACAAAAACTCCTTACCGTATAGTTATTGCACAATTTCCTCAGTGTGCAGGTATGAAACTCAAACCAGAAATGTGTTTTTATTTCAGAATGTTTGGATTTTAACTTTCACTTTGACTTTCCTGTTGTTGTTTGGTGAAATATTTTTCACCACCTCTAGAGGTCCTTATTAATGAGGGTTTCTGTCAGCAGAGACAGAAGAAAGAACGGTGGAAACGATGTGTTTGATGACCAGTAGAGACAGAAAATCTGATCTCTGACCAGACGGTAATATGTTGGTATAAATTCTTAGTCATGCTGTGGAAAAAAAAAAAAAAAGCCAATGGACATCTTTTTTTGGTTTTGTTTTCTGAAGATGTTTTTATTACTCATCCAGGGAGCTTTTTAAGTTCAAACTAAAATCTGAACTTCCCATTTGAAAATACAATCGAATCGAGAGGGCAGTGAAGGAAGCCATCTTTGTCAGGCAAGAAAAAAACAACATTAAACAGAGGAGGAGGTCTCAGGTTTCAAGTTTCCAACACCCAAAAACAGTTTTGAACCTAATCCCCAGTCAGTTTTACTATGTGCACCAGGCCAACCAAGACCATAGCAACCATCAGGAGGGAGGGGAGTGGAAGTGATTTGCATGTGAGTTCAGCTTGCAATAGACAGAGCAGCTCACCTCAGTTTTAAAGGTTGACACTTTGCACTTCCCAGTTTGGACTGATGAGAAGGGAAACCTGTTGGTTCTGACCAGGAAGAATCAAAAATCCTTTGGCAGATTTTCTTGCATTTCTTTGTTTCTTTATGTTTTATTCACTGATAAAATTCTAGCAAGTACAGAATCTGAAAATACTATTGCGTCTACTTTCTTATAGCATATAGTAAAAAAAATAGAATATAATACTCTTTATTAAAAAAAATAAATGTGCAATTAAAAAACAGTGAACGGTTCAAAATCTGACAAGTTTTTAAAAATGCACAAGCTTTGTTTAGATTCCTTTATACTTTTGCTGCTTTTGATAAAAGCTGTTTAGTAAAAGCAGGAAGACTCAGCTGGGCATTTGGAAATCTACATTTTTTATACTTGTTTTTTTTCTTCTTCTTCTTCTTTTGTGGATGAATTTCACATTTTGTGACCCTCACTGTCAGCCAGTTGGCAACAGCAAGTGTAAATTATTTATAATTCACTTTAAACAATGTCAGAGTTGTCGATTTTATTGTAACAAATACCGTCTGACCTTTGACTTTACCCGTGAACAAATTATAAATACTTTGTTTTAATGCTGGCTCTCAGTAATGTTGATGTACTGTATCGATGCAAGTTTATTAGAAATTACATCAGGATTCACATCAGGTTTTTCCTGAACATAAGTTCGGCCTTCAGTACAATCATCTCCCAGATTCTGATCATCAAATTACTGCCGTCTGAACTATGACCACTTGTCTGTATAAATCCATGGCATCTTGTCTTCCTCCATCACCCTAAATGTCGGTGCTTCCCAGGGCTGTGTCCTGCAACTATATTTTAAAATGTATAGATGTGACAGCAGTGGTGGGACTGATATCGCACAATGAGTCTTCATACCGACAAGAGGTGGAAGATCTTGTGGTCTGGCGTGAAGAGAATAATCTCTGGAGAAGTCAAATAAGTTGGTCATTGATCTCAGGAGAAACGACACACCTCCCCTGTTCATCACTGGATCAGCTGTAGAAATGGTCCACAGCCTCAGATATCTTGGAGTCTACGTCTCCAGGGGCTTGATGTGGTCAATTAACACCTCATGTTTGTACAAGAATAATGGAGGCTTTGATGAGACACTAAGGCCTATTTCACTCAGGTGATGATGGGGATACCACAACAATGGAAGAATTTGTATCTTGTTAATTATTGAGAGGAAATGGTATCAGTGTTAAAACTTTAAAAACTTCAGTTCATTCAAAACAACGCTGCCCGACTTCTTACAAAAACCAAAAATCATTAGCACAACACCCCAGTCCTGCACTCTCTTCACTGGCTTCCTGTCCCTGCCAGAATTCTTACAAGATTGGTCTTTTGACTCAGCAGTGTATATATGGCAATTCTCCCACCTACCTTAAAGAACTGCTCCTTCCATACAATAAAACTCGTTCTCTCCGTTCCTGCAATTCCTGCCATTTCCAAATTCCCAGAACAAAGCTAAGCACCACGAGGGACCGAGCCTTTTGTGCTGTTGCTCCTCAACTGTGAAATTTACTTCCAAACCATCTAAGGGAATCGCTGACTGTAGAATCCTTTAAAAAACGTATTGCAGCTTTTTCAACAAAAAAACAATAAACTAGTTCTTCCTACATCATAAAATATGTTGAACAAAAATAAGAACTGTCTGTGTGCATACTTGAATCTTGTTTTACTCTGTCAATTGCAAGGCTAACACCATAGCTTTATTGGGGAGATATGCACTTATTTTACTCATCAAATAACACCTTAACAGTTAAACAGTTGAATCACGTAATTGTCCTAAGTTTGATTTTCACTGGGTGAAGTCTTAACTCATCTGAAGAAAGTTCCAATTTGTCATGATGAGAAACAGCTGTGTTGCCTGCCCAAGTAATTAATTTACCCACCTCATGGCTGCCTCTTTATTTGGTGTGAGGAACCATGGGAGTTGTTTGGGTCCTGGTGAGCTGTGTGCTGACTGGTTGGCTTGCTGAAGGTTTTGTTGTCTTTTCAATTATGATTGTTAATGAATATTATGACACAGTAGAAGTATAGAGGTATAATCTCTCACAAAGTTTTTAGTAGTTCATGTGATTGGAAAAATGTTTTTTAATGAAATACTAGTGTGTCATGCCGTGGTTTATTTTTTTTTTACACATTTGTGTTAAATAAAAGTTTTATATCCACAGGCACTGGTCTATCAACTCTTGGGACAGGAAAAGCTGATGAGATGCAGAGTAACAAAGGTAAAGACACTACGGCTGAAAGAGACTGCAAACTGCTAAACTAACTTTATATTTGTGATGTTCTAGACCGCTCTCCAAATATTTTTGGAATAAACATCACTTTGTCAAATCCATGGAATGTTCTACAATGACTGCCAAAAATGGTAAGCTGTTTTTGTTTTTTAAATAAATATGATAGGAGTGGGAATTGAATGTGGGGTAGAACCCTTTTTAACTGGTATGTTCAATATATGTGGACATGAGAATTAAAGTTCAGTTACTTCGCAGTGCAACTAGAAATGGACGCTTCAGCATTACTTCAAAACATGATCATAAGACCAATGAGACAAGACGCCGGCACCAACCAGGCCGTGGCCGCGTCCGACGCCGGCACCAACCTGGCCGCGGCCGGCACCAACCAGGCCATGGCCGCGGCCGACGCCGGCACCAACCAGACCGTGTACACCCAACATCATTCTAAGGCAGCAGTCTCCAATCCTGTCGTCGAGGGTCACCATCCTGCATGTTTTACTTGTTCCAACACACCTGATTTGAATCAGTGGGTGATTAACAGGCTTTTGCAGAACATGAGGTAATTTAACCACTGAATCAGGTGTGTTGGAGCAGAGAAACAAGTAACACATGCAGGATAGTGGCCCTCGAGGACAGGATTGGAGACCCCTGTTCCAAGCAGTTTAAAAACATGGAGTATGAAGGTTCCCCCCTCCCTCCAAGTTTCCTAAGATTAAGTCAGGGCACAGTCTGGTGCCTTTAGATGAACTAATGGCTTCTTCATAAAAAGATTAAACTAAGACACCTGGAGGACAACACCAGCACCAACCACGTTTACAAATTGGCTTTGGGTTAAAAAAAACCCTGTCCAAAGCAATTGTCATTGTTTTAACATGCTGTCATTGTGCGTTGAACACATCAGCTGCTGAACAGTTGTTGCTTTTAACAAGGTTTTATAGTTCCCTGGTTTAAATACTGACTTGACTGACTCAATTTTCTTTAAAAAAAAAAAGCTTTCTCACAGTGAGCTTCTGGTCTTTAAAACTGCATGAACATCTTATTGTATCAAGGAGGAGTTACAATCAGGATGACATTTCTAAATAAGTGACACATTCTGCTTTCTTGACCATCACTGCATCTTTCTACTTCATAAAATGAGTTAACTTTCATTCTAGACCACAAGGTGCATACTGTTCCTTATCTAGGTTTTTTGGTAATATTTGGAAAGAGGGTTGGGTTTTTTTGTTTTAAATATAAAATTAGATCAATTTTTAGCCAAAAGAAACATACTTTAATAAAAATTTGCTGTTTGACTTATAGAAATGATCACTGACAAGTTATAGAAACGGTGTTAGATTTCTTTTATTTAGATTTGTTTTTTGGAAAGTTGTTTAATGTTTCCCTTCATCTTTGTCTTAGTATACACTCCTGATCAAAATCTTAAGACCAGTCAAAAAATTGCAAGAATTTGCACTATTGGATCTTAAGAAGGTTCTAAGTAGAGCTTCACAATGTTAAAGGAAAAAATCAGTGCAAGAGACAAGAACTTTTGAGCGGGGAATTTTCTGCAAACTGCATTT
>NC_051432.1:3469917-3486179 GCF_001649575.2 Kryptolebias marmoratus
TCTCTTATGCTGATTTCTTCTTTTAACATTGTGAAGCTCTACTTAGAACCTTCTTAAGATCCAATAGTGCAAAATGCAAATTCTTGCAGTTTTTTACTGGTCTTAAGATTTTGATCAGGAGTGTATTTAATCACAGTTTATTTAGTTTGATTTTACAGCAGCACATCCAGGACTAGATCATAATTAGAAATCTCATTAAATATAAACAAATCTTAAGAATCACTTGTCTCCTTTACCTGTGGGCAAGAATTATTCTAGCAGTCACTAGCAAAACTAAAAATTAATTTAATTAATAAAACAATTTGTTATTTTACTTATAAAACTTTATCCCAGAAATTTAATACCTTCTTTCCCAACTTATTTTTAAACTACATACTGTGTAGTTAAGCAAGACTATTTACACTAAATACACGTTTTTTGTGTATACTTTTATTTTAGTTGTGATTTCGCAAAACCAAAGCTGAAAGAGGTTTTCCATTTATTTCAATCCTTGTTACTTGTGTATAATAACTCAAAGAGAAATTCATTTTTTAATCCTTGTGCTCTTTATGTTAAAATAATCAGCCATTAACTCTGTCACTAGTTAATCAAAAATAAGAGTCTTGTGTCAAAAATATTAATGATGTCTGGGAACCTTTTCGGTGGTTCTGTCATTCCCTGAAATGGTCCCAGCTTCTTATTTCTGAGAATAACGCATCGCCAGGGCAAGCAGTGTAGTTCACCACCTGTCTGTGGCCATAAATGGTGAAGTTGGCGGCAAGTCCTTTTCCATCCACAGCACATCGCACCAGCTGGTGACGTATTAGGTTCATGGCATGGCGAGATGGCAGTGTAGCCGTGTAGTTGCCAATGATTGACACGCCATAGCCAATGGCGTTGTGTCCTCTTGTGTGCGTGCCAAGGCGGTTCCAACCCCTGCCCTCGTAGACATACCCATCAGAGCCGACCACGAAGCTGAAGGCAGATATGACAGTGTGTGTTCAGGGACTGCAGTGTACAGTTAGATTTCTCTCAGAACGTGCTGAATTAATCCATGAAGTGTAATGGAGTTTTAACAATTTGTCTTATTGGGTGTGAACAGGAACAAAGTAAACAAAACTCTACCTGCAAACAACAAATGTATAGAATCATCTCAAAGTACAAATGAATACTTGAAAACTTGGAAAATTGAGCTCAAACTCTGTCAAAATGATTCAGACACTCAGGAAGTGTCTTCTGTGGGATGGAATAAATACATTTATCGTTCTTTAAGGCTTTGCAACTTTTCAGACCTTTGACACACACAACAAAGCTCCACAACAACTAAAGTCAAATGAAAAACCTGAAAAAGGTACATAAGATAACCTCTTTAAAGCAATGATATCTACTTACAAAATTGTAACAATGTGAAGTTTTTCATTTAACATGGTGATAAACATTTCTTTTAAAGGGATATTTTAGCCATTTTTAAGTAAAGCTCTTTGTAAAAGTTATAAACTATTATTGCTTACCTGCTGCAGATAGCTCTTTGAACAACCTCAGTTTGAAAAAAAAAAAAAATTACTGTACGTCTAACAGGATGGGCCAAGACCAAAGTGGACTGCTGCCATCTTAAAACAGCTCCAGTCTCCAAAATTTCAAACCGGTTCATTCAAAGGCTATTTTATAAACCTTCACATTACTGTCAGTTTCTCGCAGCATAACTATTTACATGAATTCTGGTGCACACACAAATAGCAGCAGCAGTGAGCTGTGGCAAATTTTGTGCAGCCTGTGGTCAATTCCAGTGGAAATACTTCTGCTGAAATAACCATGTAATGCAAAACTAACTGCAATGTAAAGGTTTAAATAATCATGTTCGCTTGAGCTGCCATGAAATTCTAAAGATTGAAGTGTCTGACGATGGGAAAATCTGAGTCCAGTTGGACTTGTCATTGTGAGCTCATCAATATGGTCCAAACAGACTCACTTCCAAAGCAAGTTTGGTGACATTAAACTAGTCCTATCTCTGCAATTTCATGGCAGTTCATGCAAACACTATTAATTAAAACTTTACTTTGCCATCAGTATTACATGACATGGTTATTTTAGCAGAAATATCATGAAATTCCTGCCTGAAGTGCTTCAGGCTGCATCAGAAATACCATAGCCACCTACTGCCACTTTTTGCACATGCAAATATTCACTGATTTCTATGTGAATAACTGTGCAAGTGTATGTGTCTAGGAAGTAACGTTCGCATGAACTGCTATGAAATTGCAGATACTGGAGTTTTGTTATAAAAATGCAGCAATCCACTTTCATCTTGGGCGTATTTGCACTGTCGAACCAAAACTTTATTTCCTCAAATTGAGGTGATTCGAAGAGCAGTTTACAGCAGGTGAGATATTAATTGTTTAGAACTTTTACAAAGAGTGGTCTAAGCATCCCCTTTAAGGTTGGTTACCTGTATCCTATGTCGCTCCATCCGCGGTGTTCCTGGTGGAAACGCTGCATGGCCCTCATGTCACGAGAGCAGCTTGGAAAGGATAAACAGGGCGATGAAGGCTCATAGGTATGGTGAATGTAGAGAAACTGGAGGGGAAGGGACAGTGGGATAGGTGTACCTCGGTAGGCTTTTGCCCCCCACTGGCAGCGAGGGATGATTTGAGGGCAGTCTGCATGTAGGAGGACAAGATTCGTGGGTTAGAATACCAACACTAAAACAGTGTTGCCACCTGAAGCCCAAAATTCATAAATATATTAATTGACGATGTCAGTAGATAATGTGTACAAACCAGCAAAATAAAAATCCAATGTTGAGAAAGTTGAGAAACAGCAAATCAGTTTGTCCACTGAAGCAAGTAGAAATTAGCACGCTAACAACAAACTTTAAAACTTCCCTTAGCATTTACAGCATGCATTATGTATACCATTTCCTCCAGTGGTTTAGTTCCCATTTCATGTGTTCACAGGCTGGATTATTTGTTGTCAAACTGGTATGAAGGAGTCTTTATCAAAAAATATTTGGTTTGTCAAAGTTTATCTGATTTATTGGCATCAGGCTGTTTGAAATCTCACACTTGGACGTTGTCAGGCTTGAAAATTCAAAGATGATCAGGTTATCTGACAATAATACTACCTGCAGCTCTGATTTTGCATCTCTGCCAACTTATACATATATATTTACCCTCTTTTATTCAAATAGGAAATCCATTTAAATTTTAGTCTGGGTAAATATATTTGCAACACAGGTGTTGATACTCACCCCAGTACCTGTGTACAAATGTCTGCAATCCATCCTTCACTGCCTTTTGTATGCCGGTGTCCTGAGCAATCCACTCCGTCTTCTCCAACTTCCACACCAAAGCTAGTGTCTCCATGATTTGGTTTTGAAGATCAAGTGACTCCAGAAGTGATCTTGAGAGCTCCCTTCTCCTTGGGCTGACATGGCTGGTGACAGCATCAAGACTCTGCTCCTCATTCAGAGTAAAACTGTAATATCCTTTTAAGATCTCACTGAGGTTCCGGGACTGTTCAGACATAGGAAGACTGCTGAGGTCCATGCCCAGGATGAGTCCATCCATGCCACCGTTGATAATGGCGTCTGTGGCTAGAGTGGCAGGTTGAGACAGCTTGTACACCTTTGGGTGCTCCACATTGTCCCAGCACCCGTTAGGCCCTAGACGAAGAAATGGTGGGATGTCCTGGAGGCTGAGAAATGAGAGACCCAGCGTCCTGCCAAGGGTGAGAGGGAAGATCCCAACAGCTTGAGTCCCCACCATCTTAACTTTCAGTCCGGATTCAATCCCCAACAATAAGGGTGCAAGTGCCACGGTGGTGCCGTCTGGAGCGAGAACCACCCCCCGTTCTTCTCCTTGGTCTGTCACAATGTGGTGGATGGCCTTATCAAAAAAGCTGAAGGATGTCGCATTTAGAATTGATCTCTCGAGAACGTCTGTGTCGTTGAGATCATATGATGCACCCAAGAAATGAATGGTCATGCCGTCATCGTGGCCAGCAGTCCTTCGCAGGGCTCTGACCAGAGCCAGGGGTGACAGACCCGGGTTGGAGTCTTCGACCTGCTGCACAGCTCGAATGAAGCTTTCCATGCTACGCATGTGCACAGCTGAAAACGGTTCAAGAAAAGACAAAAAATGAAACTAATTTTTAAATATTATTGAATGGTAGATTTAAATAAAATCACATTACTGGTCTTTCTCAATTGGAACAACATTTTAGCTTAAATTTCACTTAAAAGTATGAAAGGAAACAAACAAAAGTTCTTGAAGAAATGCATACCACCTGCCATCTTTGATGCTAAACTAAAAAAAATGAGGCCTTGTGCAAAACTAATAAACCTGCCAGCAGCAGAAACTAAAATAATCTAATGATCTGAAGATAAGAAATGACAAAGTTAAAGCTGTTTTGGTCAAACCTTCTATAAATGTTATAGACAATCTCAAGCAATATTATAAGATCTTGTGGGATCTGTCAGCAGATGTACATATGATGATTACCTTTTTCTAGTTTCATTAAAATATGTCCACTAGTTTATGAGATATTTTAACAGACAGACAAATGAACACAGGCATACGGCGCACAACCAATCACCTTTTGGCAAAGAACGAATAAAAGAACAATAATCGGAAACTACTTTTAGCTATGGGAGAATAAATTATCCTGAGCCTCAGGCATCAAATGGACTCAATGGGCCCCAAGAACAGAGTGTCTGTTTGAAGGGACATTTCTTCTTTGTAAATCAAAGCAGTGAAAGAGACTGGAAAGCTGTGACAAAGATATGGAAAATGAAACAAAAACTGTCAAGAACGGTGGAGAGCAAGAGGAACCCAGGGTGCAGACTCACTACTAAAAAACAAAAAATTATTTAAATAACAAAACAGAAAACAAAGGGCTGGCGTGGCAGCGAAACTACTATAACAAAAAATCCAAACGGCAGACAGGTGTGAACCAAGGCAAGGCGACATGGAACATGGAACATACGATGGCAACAACAACAATCAACAATGAACCGGCGGGGAGGTGGAGGAAATGACCAGATTTTAAAGCACAGGGAAATCATGGGAAGTGGGCACAGGTGAGTGATTACAATTACAGACAGGTGGAGATGGGTGTGACAGGAAACCAGAAACTACTGAGCAGAGGACAAGTGGATAGTGACAAAACAGAACCAAGGTATAAAGAAGACAAAAGTAATACGAAGACAAGGACAATAAAGCAAATACAAGAATCCAACAAGAAAAAACTAAATCAAAACAGAAACAAAACCCAGACATATGACAAAAACAAAGATACTGAAAGGGAACTTGGCAAAATTAGTAAGGGAGACAAAAGGACTCAGCTTGTTAAGTGTGTTTTTTAATGGAGGATATCAGTAGGACATAGATAAGGCCACCAGTCTTGTCAGAACTGGATGGCCGAACCCCTTGGAAGGCAGAATGAGAGGTGATCGGCTTCAGTTGCAAGTGCGGCATATATATTTATGAGCCAAAATACTGTTTATTTTATTATGTACCCAAAAATAAAAATAATTATGATTTTTAAAATGTTGCATGTGTATTAACAGGAGGCACAGCGGTGCAGTGGTTAGAGCTGTCGCCTCATTTCCTGGCCTGGGGCCTTTCTGTGTAAATTCAGTATTTTCTCCCTGTGCACGTTTGGGGTTACTCCAGTTTCCTCCCACAGATATTGGCAATACTGGCCCTTATTTACTTGGTATTGGATAGATACCAAATCTTGTAGTAACGCACACAACTAGAAGATTAACCAATTTGTACCGACTCAACTCACAAACACACACATGCACAACGTGACCACAACAGTAGAGCAGCCAATGCAGTTTTAGGACTAAATCTAGATGCATCGATCTATTTCGTCTTTGAACCAGTAAAATCTGATCCATTTTATGAATACATGAAAAGTCTGTAAGCAGTAGTGATGTTACAATCCACATCTCCTGCTCAACACTGTTTGATGAAGCTAAAATGTTGTGAGAAATTGTATAGACCGCCGTGTCAACATACTCAAAATCACATGACATGTTTCGCTGTCCCTGTTCCACAAGGTTTTATATAACTATATATACTGTATGCACAATATTTATTAAATACAAATTCAAAGCTTTATTATAACTGGCAGGAATGAGGCTTTGTCAGGTCTTCCACTCAGATGCAGTTCTGACACACAACCAGCAGGTGTCACTCTTCTGACTTCCAGTGGTTCATTGTTTCATGAGGCCTGTTTCACCATGACTAGGAGGAAGTTTCATTTCTACAGGCATCCATTATTAAAAAGAACTAGAAACGTTTGAAATTATAGTTATGTTTGTGTGTAAAAATGGATCCCCGCAGTTCTTCTGATTCCACTTCCTGCAGGATTGTTTTCTATTAGCGACACCTAGTGCTCAGAAGGAGAACTGCAGCAGCACCGGTATAAGCAGAAACAAACTAAAAGTGTGCTTCACCCTGATTGACAGAGATCAACTAATATTACAGAAAGAAAATGTGTTTTATTATTTGTTTATTGTATGTTTTTTTTATTTATAATGTAGAAAATACAATTTGCTGCTGACTGTTGATTTACTGAAAGAGTATAACACACATCTGCTGCTGGCAGGTTTATTAGTTTTGCACCAGGCCTCTTTTTTATGTATTGATTAATGGTGACCCAGGTTTTATGAAAGTGTATTGTAATTTTAAAACAATACATATTTGTGACAGGTCATTTTTATTAGTTAACAAATATTATTATTAACAATAATTGACAGAATCATTTGTTTTGTTGCATTGAATCTCAGTTTGTTGAATCAAACTAATGTTGAATCGTATCGTATCGTGATTAGGGGCTAAACTGTATCACAATGTAACAGTTGTTGCTGCTCGTGTATCTTTAATAAAACAAGTTGCTGGCAGTATATCGAGGTGTGTATCGGCCAAACAAAACATGTAACACTTTAATTCTCATGTAGTAATAACACAAAGACAAAACAAAATTAACAAAAATAAGTCACATAAATAACATGTATAAAATAAAATACATCAAATAACGACATTCACCTTGCCTCATAATGTATTTGGGACATAATTTTTTATAATTGTATTTTAATATAGGCTTATTAGATTAAAAAGAATACGTGAAAACATTTTTAATGTGCATTAAATCAATATTTAGTATTTTGATGGTTTAAAAACAGTGTAAGAACTGAAAGTCTTGGTGTGTGAGTGTTAAAAGAAACAATGCTGAATATAGAGAGCAAATGTTTAATTGAAAATATTATATGAGTGAATGAGAAACACATTGTAAAGCACTTTGTAAAACTAAAGATAGGTTAAAAAAGTACTTTATAAGCTGTAATAATTTACCATTTAATTGTCACAAAATGAAAAAACTACCTAATGTCATAAAGAATTGAATGCAGGTGAGCTCACCTGTCGGCCTGCTGTAGACAGTAAGGAAGTTGAATAAAACCAGAACAGAAAACGTCCATCCAAAGATCGTCATGTTGCATATCCTTGTTGCTTTTTAAAGTTTTCAGAGAAATAAAACAATGAAAATTAGGACTTTCCTCTAAAACAGTAATAAGCTGTAACAGTGTGATCTAAAGGAAACCCTCACAGTAATCGGTAACACGCAGAGTCTTCTAAAGTTACACCAGAGTGTCACTCTGAAGTCACTTCTGAAGGAATAAGTGCAAATGTATTCATGTAGGTGTACGTGCATGAGTGCAATGTTATGTCCCAACAGCTGTGGTACTGTTTGTGCCCTGATGGATCCAAATATTGATTCAGCCTCCAGTCCTTCAAAGTTTGTCAAAGGAAAAGCGAAGTTTGTACCCAGCAATTCCTTTAAATATTCATCATATGAATCTTTATCTTTTTACTAAACTGACTCTGTTTTCATCACATGATTCTCTTCATGCGTGTAGAGCCTAATAAAGCTTTCTTTGTTTTCACACTGATATTCAATAGACAAAACAGATGTGGAAGATAACACTGATTTAGGGTTAATGTTTACCATCTCATGTGATATGTGTGTCTGTTGAAAACTATCCTTGTCGGGAAACATTTTTAGTCACTATGAGTTTATTAATAATTGACTAACTGCAGACTTTGAAAAAAAAATGTTATTAAAATAATCCAAAATAAAATTCTTAACATCCCTTGAAGGAATGCATTTCACCCGCCACCTTCCATGACATAGTTTTACACTAAAATCACATATTGAGAAATGAGTTATAGCCATTTTGACCAAACCTTGTAAATAACTTTATGTGAAATAAAGTTAACATCATGTAATATCGTGAGCTGTCAGTCAGTATGTGTTGTAAATGACTTTCAGCTACTACCACACAAAATTTTAGATCAATAACTGTAAAAGTGACTGAGTTAAAGCCATTTTTGTGTTTGACAATGTGGATTAGCTATGGCAGCCATCTTGAATTAGAATGACTCCAACAGGCAGTCAAACATAGGCGTCCATCCAATTATAACCTTTTGAAAACTTCATTAAAATCCGCCCAGTGGTTCATGAGAAATTTTGCTAACAGACAAACAGGGAGGACTTTAACTGTTAATGGTAAAGTTTTAAGCAAATATGATGTGAGTTGACTTCATGTAGTTAATGACAAGATTTTTAAATCAGATATCATGGATACAGTATGTGTTAGGGATGAATGTCAGCTAATACCACACCAAAACTGAGCGCATTATCTGTTAAACTGGCAGAGTTAAAGCCATTTTTGTGTTTGTGACGGTAATTAGTGTTAGATGTACATTCAGTGAGAGCTTCATTAAAATCTGTCCAGTGGTTCGTGAGATATTTTGGAATCAGACAGCCACTAAAACAAGCTCACAGACACGGGCAAAAACATTCTTGTCTTCTTTGCTGTGTGTGTGTGTGTGCACGCGCGAGTGTGCGTGCGTGTGTGTGTGTATCTGTCTAATATCTCATGAACCACTGGGTGGATTGTAAGGAAATTGTCAGATAGTAATCATTTGATGAACGTCTAACCTCTAAAGTTCAATACATTTTTCTTTGTTCATTAAAGTCTATTTGTTTTAAATTCTATATAATATGTAGCTGGGAAAAGGTATTTGATATTTTTATATTAATGATTTCACATATTACATTTAAAACCACGGTTATATTATATATGTTTCTTATAAATAATGATCAAGATTGGCCCTTTGCTGAGACCAAGCTTTAAAAACTTGGCCCCCTTGTGTAACTGGGTTTACCACCTCTGGTCTAAATCATGCTGGTTCTGTTTCCAGAAGCAAGTTACGAAACAATCACTTATTAACATATTGTGTTTCTTCTGTTTGTACTCAAGGGTTGACTTTTCTGAATTCCAGGTTGGAAAAATCAGCTGGAATGCTCCCCTGAAGTCGGAATTCTTACTCAGAAAGATGGGAATTCCTGACCAACCCTGTACTCCAAATCCAATCTGCTGCCTCACACATTAAAACTGTGATAACTGCAGCAATAAACTGTTTATTTTCACTTCTGTTGGTTTGTAGCTCTTTAAATCAGTCTCACATATACTAACTGCTGTCCAGCTATAATTATGAACATGTTGCTCCTATTATTATCCTTGTTCTCAAGTTCAAAGTCACTAGTTTATTTACACAAGGCATGTGGCTATCATAGATCTTTGGTGCTGGTTTGACTTTCAGATTCACTTTTAATCATGAAATAACTTTATTCTCATCAGTTTGACTTTATTCTTTAAATAGTTTTACCTTTTTCTTAACGTTTTAACTGTTTGTTTGTTTTTTACAATATATTTCAATTTCTTAATAGTTTGTATTGCATACCTGCAAGATTAATTTCAACCTTGTAAAGTAAAAGTCTTATTTTCAGAGTGAGTCTCCATTTTAGTCGCCAAGGTCATGAACCTTTATATTTCTGATCAGTGTGCACACAAAAATTTATGTTCCGTGTAGAGTTTTTAGGTTTATTACTTACCTTATTATACTGTTTGTACAAGTTATCATCTTTTAAAGGCAAGACATTCATACTATAGGCCCAATGAGCAGGAAAACAACACATATCACCAGTGGCACCTTAAGAGCTGTGTAGATTTAGTTTTGTACTGTTTTTAATTAATCAGAAATCCTAAAAAACAATTTTAAGTAAACAGCTGGACTGCATGTTGTATAATTTATTTATCTGCCTAAGCTCCCGCTTCACCCTCCAGTCCTGTAGGTGGCGGTAATGCTCCCAAAAGACGAAGACAGGTCACGTGATGACGCCTCTATTCCGGAAGTAGATAAATAATAACTAAAGCTGAGCCTTCAAAGCTTAAATTAATTAGTAGTGCTTTCAGTGGGTCATCAGGTTTCCTCTAAGCAGCACATTATGGAGGCGCGCTTCACCAAAGGCAAGTCTGCGATCCTGGAGCGGCCTCTGAGCCGACCCAAGACCGAGGTGAGCGTGAGCGCCTTCGCCCTGCTCTTCTCGGAGGTGGTGCAGTACTGCCAGGGCCGGGTGTACTCGGTGACCGAGCTGCAGGCGCGCCTGGCCGAGCTGGGGAAGAGGGTGGGGGCCAGCCTGCTGGACGTGCTGGTCCTGAGGGAGAAGAACGGCAAGAGAGAGACGAAAGTGCTGAACATCCTGCTCTTCATCAAGGTACACAAGCTCAGTGCATGGACAAGGATTCAGTCATATGTTAATATCCACTAACTGGAAGATTAGATGCACCTGAGCTTTAGTTTCCTCTGAAAGACTAATCCTTTACATTTGGCTATTTGTCTGTCAACAACACTAGTTCACTGTAAATTAGTTATTTAAAATTGATGGGATATTTCCTGGAAGCTCTCTTTAATTAGAAAATACAATGAGCTTGATTTTGCCAATTTTAAGACCAGTTTAAGACTGATCAATATTAAAAGCATCATGTAAAGACTCAAAGACCTGAATATCCTTATCTTTATTCAAAAAAAGTTAAAAAACAAAAGCAACTGGACTTCTATTCTGTAGCTGAAGACGTTTCGCTTCTCATCCGAGGAGCTTTCTCAATTCAGAAATAGAGAGTGTGGAGTTGAGCTTGAGAACAATTTGCAAGCAATCCAGCTTACATCACATCTCAGCTTTAAAAGCTCAACTCCACACTCTCTATTTCTGAACTGAGAAAGCTCCTCGGATGAGAAGCGAAACGTCTTCAACTACAGAATAGAAGTCCAGCTGTTTTTGTTTTTTAACTTTTTTTGAATTTACCATGGCCTGGATGACTGAGAATCTACACCAGCATATCCTTATCTTTATTTCAGTCAGGTTTTAGTAAACAACACAGTACTGTTACAACTGTTCTTAAGGTTTTTGATTGATTTTATACAAGCTCTGGATTGAGCAGCAATGAATAAGGTCTGTGTTAAAACCTCAGGCAGCATTTGACAAACTATTACACAAACCTTGAACCATGGGGCGCCTCTTTGACAGCATCCAGAAAGGAAGAGGTGGATCCTGCAGATGAATACATTATGTTCTGTTGGTCAAATAGTTCGCAAACCAGGAAACTGCATGATTGGATACACCAATGTGATCTGAGATATTTATCAGTAGGTTATGATCAACCGAGTCAGTAAATATCTCATACCTTGGAAAAGGTATGAGATATCGTATCTGAATACAAAATAAACTTCACGGCAGTTCCACTGATTGATATATTTTGGATTTTTTTTCACCACAACACTTTTCCATCTGTCAGTGATTCGCCTCATTACTTCATTTTCTGGATCCACACAGTCTGCTGCGTATGTACCGTAACCGATGCCAGAGTGGTTTAAAAGTGACGTGGGCTAAAAATCCACAAATCACTGTTCAGCTTGCTCAAGCCAACATGAAATACTGTGGGTTTATTGCTCATCTGATGGCTGTCCTCTGAGCAGTGGTTTGTCTGACTCAGGGGGGAAAAAGACCGAATGTAACCCTGAACTTGTACGTTTTATGTACCTGTCATTCTCTACAGGTTTCTGTGTGGAGAGCGTTGTTTGGCAAGGAGGCAGATAAACTGGAGCAGGCCAACGACGACGACAAGACGTACTACATCATCGAGAAGGAGCCCCTCGTCAACACCTTCATCTCTGTTCCCAAGGAAACCAGCAGCTTGAACTGCGCAGCCTTCATTGGAGGCATCGTGGAGGCCATCCTCACTCACAGCGGCTTCCCTGCCAAAGTCACCGTCCACTGGCACAAAGGCACCACGCTCATGATCAAGTTTGATGACGCTGTAATCGCCAGAGACAAAACCCTGGAAGGCAGATAGAAGAGGAAGTAACGGGAAGCTGACTGTTTTTGTCAGAGCGCAGGTGTGGCAGTTCTCGACAGGAGAAATGCTCGTAAAACCGACACCTGATCATAAACTCATTAGTTCTAGAGAGCTACGCAGAGTGAATGAAAGGGAGGAATGCATTTTGTATTTATTTTTAGGACTGAATGAAATGCAGCTAAAGTGAAAATCATTCCTATTTTGTCAAGAAAAACAACAAAAAATAAGCATTAATGGCTGTTAAAAAACTGTCTTTAAAGCTGTTGGACTAATAAAAACTAATTTCCATGAACTGCCAGTGAAAACAAACTGAGCACTTTACATGTTCCTGTTTACAGTCTCAATTCAGCTACAATTTTAAAAAGCGAATGCTTTGGTAAACATGTTTGTAAACAGTCCTTAGTAATGAATATTATTGTTTCCACCTCTCGCTGAAGTACATTTAGACTAGAAGGTGCGTGGAAGGTTCCACCGTGTGACAGGTAAATTGATTTATTGTCGTATTTGTACCAAAATATTCATAAATATGTTTTTCTTCGGAGCAGATTTACAAGTTAACGGGAATGTTTTCATTACTTCGGGACAGGCAGTTTGTGTACAAAAACATCACAGGTCATCTTTCTCGCCCCTCGGTCTGTTTGTACCATCAACATATATCTTACTAGACCAAAAGCTTGCTCTCGTTGTTGGGAATCGAAACCAGCAGGGCCCAGTTTACAGGAGCAGCCATGTTGTATTTTTGGAACCAGTCTGTGCACTAGAGATGCGGGGGTTTGAGTTCCACCTACTGCTTGCACGCAGTCACGGTGTTAGTTGACTTTTTTTCTTTTTTTTAATATGAAATAACTTATTATGACTGAACATATTAGGAAAGCTTTTATTTGAACAGACAACAGCAAAGTTAGAACAGCATGAACAAAATTATCTGCGGTATATTTTTATTTTTTAATGAGGCCATTTGTTTGCATGGAGGTGGCTGGACTTAAAACTTCTACTGGGTCCGTCCTTTGGGGACGTTTGTTCCCTTTTCAGCCTCAACTTCCGGGATCCTGTATTGGCTCTAGTATTATCGTATACAGTCTTTTGTTTGTACCTTCATGTTACTACAGAAGCCCGGAAAGGACAAACCAAACACTGGCTCTAAAGAATGTCTTTCACATTTTCAAGGCCACAACAGTTGGGGGGTAAGAGTAAGGTAGTTACAAGTTGAGTTACAAGTTTCTAAGACATACACACAGGAGCTTTAAATTATTTATTTTTACTAAAATGTAAATAAACCAATGAGCCATTTTTATCTAACTATCCAAATGTTATAAGAAAGGAAAGGGAGTCATTTAAAAAAAACAAAAACTTGTCACTCAAGGTCAACCAGTGTGGATTTTTGGAAATCAAAGCTGCTGATGGCCATTATTCAGTGCTGGTTTCTTCTCTTTTGAGTAATGTGTTTTTGTTCTGTTTTTTTTTTGTCTGGCAAATATAGAAAATAATTGCTTGACTTTAAATAAACATTCATTTAACAACCCTTAAAATAACTTGAGCGCTGCCTTCCATCCATTCATTTTCCAAGACCAGGTTGCCGGGACAACACATACTCCCTCTCCTCGGCTCATCCTGAGGGACTCCAAGCTGTTCCCAGGCCAGCTGTGAAATAAAAAATGCCTTCCTTGGGAAGTGCTTTGGACATATCCCACTAAAACAGGGGTGTCCAATCCTGGTCCTGGAGGGCCACTATCCTTCATGTTTTAGATGTTTCTCTGCTTTCATGCACCTGATTTGAACGACAGAGTGATTAACAGGCTTCTGCAGAACTTGAAGACCTGCTGAAGAGCAGAGAAACATCTAAAACCTGCAGGAGAGTGGCCCTCCAGGACCAGGATTGGACACCACTGCACTAGGAGGAGGCCATGTGCCAGACTCAGGACTCACTGAAAAGAATGGCGGGGCTGCGCTGCCCATCAGCAGACTTTTATGCAATTGCAGCGTTCCCTAAGCGGCGCAAAAGCGAACACATAGGTTCTTATAAACCCCCCATAGCGGGACTACTAGTCCTTATAACCACTCATGACTGTAGGTAAGGGGTTGGAGCGTAGACTGATTGGTAAATTGACAGCTTTGCCTTTTGGCTCAGCTCTCTTCACCACCACAGTCAGAACAGCATCCACATCTCTACTGAAGCCGTCCCATTCTGCCCATTAGTCTCCTACTTCTCTCTTCATGGGTAATCCCGACATACTTAAACTCCTTCATTTGGGGCAGTGACTAATTCTCATTTTGAGTTTACAAGCTACCCTTTTCCAATGGAGGATCATGGTCTCAGTCTTGGAGGTGCAGGGCTTCAACATGGATACTAAATAATATGTACCTATAAATAAAAAGAGCATTCTTGGTTCACAGAGCTACAGTGGGCTGATATGAGGGGTTTGTACCACAGCAGCATACTGTATTTTCCCTTCTGTGTCTCCGTATGGATCTGATGGTGGTGACATTTCCGTGACTTTTGGGCTGTTATCCTTCTCGTCTCCAGTCCCGTTCAGTGTTACACACGGCCTTCCCTGGAGATGGTTCAGTGAAATACTTTCATGAGGGATTAAACTTTTGTTGAGACATAAATAAAGTAGTTCTTGTGTATGAGGGCTGCTCTGCCAGACTTTGTATGCAAACATACACAGACAGACTCGGCGTGTTTATAAGAGCTGACCCGCCTCACATACATCCTCCAAAGGAAGGAGATTGCCACACACTGAAAGTCGTCACTTTGGAGCTTGAAATTAAAGCCTTAGAGTTCTCACTGGTGGTTCCGTTTCTCTACAAGTTAGTACACACAGACGGGTAACGACTGCCCTCGAAGACGATGGTTCCCAAACTTTTCAATTTCTGACCCACAAAAAAGGGAGCATAGGCTTATACTGTGGCTATTTTTGGTTGACAAGTATTCCCTCAATTAAACAAGGGCATAATGACAACAGCCATTAGACTTTTTTTATCCATTTATAACTGCACTAACCACATGCTTTTCTAACAAGTAAAAAAAGTAAGCTGTTAGCAGTCATTGTTTAAATGTAATGAATTCAGAAAATCACTTCAACGCCCCAAACTTTTTATTTTTGGACCTACAGTGGGGTCTTGACCCTGGCTTTGGGAACCACTACTATAAGGTGTGCCTGCAGCTGTTTGACTGACAGGAGAGTAGCATCATGATTTTCTCAGTTTTACTTTCGACACATGATGCTCTGTTTAATGCTGTTAACTTACACAGATAATTCGCTCTGACAGCAGACGTTCTCTTACATTTACTCATATTGTTCCCAGGAACAATTAAGGTTAATTTTTGCTGGATTCAGTTAATTAGCTGTAAGGGCACTCACTCTGCTGTACTTGATTGAGGTGCCTTCTTGCAATCTGTTGTCCAGCATTTGGACTTAAACGGGTTCTTTCTTCGCCATTTCTGTGGAATTTTCAAAACACGCAAGCTGAACTTGTTGTGGCAAAGAGACAAAGAGGACAGGAAGACCCAGCTTGTTGACTTTTGTTAGTTTATTTCAAAGCAGAAGGATGAGACGATCCCAAGCGGCAGAATCTGTCTAACCTCGGCCCGTCAGCTCGTTTGAACAAAGCTTATCGTTAAGACATAGGGATGCTGCCGGTCTCATCATGACTGGAAGGTCGAATCACTTAGAGAGCAGCATCAGCCAGATTCATTTTCTAGGTGGGGGGGCCACCGAAGTGTTTCGTCACCTTATTAATTTTGCATGCATCGAATCATCGTCTAACATCAATAAAAATTGAATAATGAAACGCTTTTTCAGCTGTGACTTTTTGTTCCAATGTATTATTATGAATAATGATAATTAGTTAAACCAACCAACAGCTTTATAAATGACCACAATAAAAGTAAACACAGGTAAATAACATGCGCACGGGCATAGATGGAAGAATCCAACATCTGAGCAACAGAAATATACAAACGCTTGTGCGGCGGAACTAATTAAGAGCATTTGGTATTAAAACAACATAA
>NC_051432.1:3486914-3520615 GCF_001649575.2 Kryptolebias marmoratus
AAAAAAATGTATATATTGCACCATTATTTTTTTGACCTAACAGCAAAAATGATCTGCTCTCTGGGCGAAGTGGAGCATTTGGTCTGACTGGAGGAGCCGTTAACGAATATGAGCC
Source organism: Kryptolebias marmoratus (assembly GCF_001649575.2). Taxonomy (NCBI): domain Eukaryota; kingdom Metazoa; phylum Chordata; class Actinopteri; order Cyprinodontiformes; family Rivulidae; genus Kryptolebias; species Kryptolebias marmoratus. The sequence continues at coordinate 3,487,030 of NC_051432.1, forward strand.
GAAAACATTCTTTTCTCTCTCTTTTCATCCCAATGGTGCATTGGAAAGAACATGTTGCCACAGATGCTGTAAATACTGCATGTAGACCAGATGTGGCAATAAAATACAGAATTCCAATGTCATTTTTGACAGAATTGTTCCAGACACGGACGTATCAGAGCCAGAGCCTTTTTTCACGTGTTAATGATCCCAACCCGCACTATCGCATCTGCAGAAACTTTTTGGTGACTGTTTTGACCCTGGACTGGAGCTTTAAGAATTTGCTCCAGATCTCAACGCTGTAGGTTTTATTTGTGCTTCTGTCTCTATATAAACACAGAGACACGTTAGTCACAGTCTGGTCGCGTGCAGTTTGTGCAGCTGTCTGGTGGGAACATGCAGCGCAGTGGCAGGGCCTGAAAGTGGGGGGGGGCCAATGGCCCCCTGGCCCCAGTGGTTCCGGCGCCTATGGCATCAGCTAACGTCAGACTGTGAAGAGACATGTTCTGTACCCTTAATGTGGGTACAGGGTAAGTTTTATTGTCAATAAAATTGAAGCCAATTTGAAAAATGATTTAGGTAGTAATTTTTCCCCTCTACATTGAGCCTATCTGTCCATCCATAAGACAGAACACAGTAAGGTGTTTGTGGTCTAACACCACAAATATTTAGGGTGGAAAATGTCATCAGACTGTGGCTCCACACTGGATCTTATTTTTATTAAGCCCATTTCCACCAAAGAAATGTTGAGTGGTACTCGTGAAGTCTACTACTCCGATTGTAAACTGGTTTGGAGAGGCCGGTAAGCATCAATAGGTAGGTTCTTCACATTGCAACTGATTGCTGCAGTTTCAAGTTCTTACATGTTCCTGAATTGAACTGTTTGTTGATTTACTCCATGGAAAACGTCATTATCTGTGGAACTGACCTTTCACCCCACCCCAATCATGTATACTCAATAGCCATATGTGTTCAGGAGTGTTGTGTGTGGGAGTTCATGCTTTGAATGTGGATTACTCTCACAATTTACTGGCAGGCGCATTGTGTACCATTACTTTTTTTAAAAATAAAACTAAGGCTAATTGTTGCATTTTATAGTGTTTTCTTCGTGGAGATGAAGGCCAGTTTACATCTCAGCCAAGCTTGCGCTCTCTAGATTTAAATCCAAATTTGCAGAGCGCCAATATGTCTTCAAACCGGCAGCAAAAAAATAATCTCTTTTAAAAAGCGGCGCTGTCTGGTGGTCACGTGACTGAACCCCCCACACACGTGACAAGACAAAGCGGAAGTGAGCTTGCGCAGACAGCGGCCGGAGCGGAGCTCAGACTGGAGCGGTCTCAGCAGCGAACCTGAACAGTTAGGGCTGAACGAGGAAAAAGAAAAATAACTCCAGCTGTCCTGTTTAATGTCGGCTCGGTCCTTCACCTGTTTAATGACTTGTTTGAATTTACTCACATGGCTGACACAGGACGCCAGGACCTCTCTGGTAAGGCTTCATTTTAGGTGTTTTTTTATTTTTTTTACTTCGCCGTTACTCGACAGTGTGTTTATTTTTACTCACCTGTCTTCGTCCTTGTTCTCATAAGAAATGCCTGGCTGGTTGTTTGCCACCTTTAAACACTTCGAGGTCCATCTTGGTGTTTTAAACTTTAGAAGACATTAGTTATCGCTGTGTTTCTGCGGGGTACAGTGCAGCTCTGTATCAACAAGTGTGCGTGTTTGGGCTCTGATGAACTCTTGTGGACAAAGTTAGGTAGGATGTCATTGGATGTACATCTACGGCTGATTAACTTTTGGAGTCAACCTGATTGCATTTGGCTGACACATCCAGCTGACATCAGGAAACACAAAAATGTCTGTAACTCTCAGCCAGATTTACAGATATTGGGCTAAAAGTTGGTGTAGTAGTCGCTGAGAGTCCTCCTCAATGCATACTCAGAGCACTATTTCATCGCACGACATCTTTGCCTAAAACTATGGCATTAACCTTTACAGTCAACACTATCTGTTAGCAAATTATGCCTCGAACCACTGGTCATAGTTCAATGAAACTCTAGGAATTTAATTTATGTGAAAGACATTTGTAAAGTAATACTTTGACAGTAATAAGTGCTTTGAGAAGGAGTTGCATCTTTTTGTGTTTGTTTTGTATCTTTAGCCTCAGCTACCTAAAGTGCAGGCTGTAATGACTGAATCACCTGCTGTAATAACAGGGTTTTTGCTGTTATTTTCTTGCGTAATGTCTGAGAGGTTGCAGGGCTCCTGTGATTACTGGATTTATTTAACAGGGTGAGACTGTCCTGTAAAAACTCGGTGTCACCCACAGCTGAAATCCCTCATGTATAATGATCACTCTTCGGACAGAAAGCTCCTTCCTTACATGGATGGTTCAGGTCGCAGTTTTTTGAGATGCTGATGATGTTGGATTAAGTGTGAGTTCAGTCTCCATCTGTTGTTTCGGTACTATTTGATTGAGACTAAGTCCTGGGTCATAGCAATTATTTGACATATTTAGATTTCCTGGCCAGCCCTCTTAAGATGCGGTACACCCTGACTGACCTGGTGGTTTCTTGTTGTCGAAAAATGTCTTTAAGAAAGTAAGGAAGCAGAGGTTGAAAGATTTTTTATTTTTTAAATTTGAACGTAGAGAAGCACTTACTGCTATTTTCAGCTCTGATCCTTTTTCTTTACCTGCTTCTCCTTTCCGGGTCATGGGGAGCTGGTGTCCGTCTTCAGCAGTCATTGTGCAAGAGGCGGGGTACGCCCTGGACAGGTCACAAGTCCGTCACAGGGACACACGGAGACAAACAATCAATCACAGTCTCACTCACACCTAGGGACAATTTTGAGTTTCTGTTTAATCTGACATGCATGTTTTTGATCTGCGGAAGGAAACCGGAGCAACCGGTAAAAACCCCTTGCATGCACAGGGAGAACATGGAAACTCCACCCAGAAATCACCCAGGACCGTCTTTCTGCAAGACAACAGAGCCAACCACCCTGCAGCCACATGCAAAATCATTTTTACAGTTTATGCTTGACATGAACATTTGAAGTGTTTATATTATAGTGTTTACCATTTACACTTTTAAATGTTCTCCAAAACAACACGAGCTAAAAGGTCCTTTTACTGTCACGGATCTTTCTTGTCACTCAGTGGTTGGTTTGAAAAGTCTTTCAAGTTGTATAACCAGCCAAAAAGCTCCAGTTTTGTCTGAAACTAGAGGTTGACTGACTGATACGTGTTTTTTCTATGACCAACACCAATACTGAGTTTTAGAAATCAGGATGGCCGATATGCAACACAGACTATTTTTCATTTAACAAAATACATTCATATTTTCTTAACTTAAATAAACATATATTAAACAACTATTAGAAAAACTTGTACTCCTAAAAATAATATATAAAAGAACGTTCTCACTTAAAAAAAACTAAATTGTGGGTTACAGTAAGCGTGCTGTAGCAAATGCTTCATCTTCATTTTTGTACTCAGTAATTCATTAAGTATGCACAGGCATGGCTGATTGTCTGTTTTTTTAAGGTGGCCAATATCAGCTGATTCCAATCAGTCAACAGATTTATCAGTCTGTCTCTACCAAACATCTCCCAGACACTTTGGGGTTTGTCTACATGCATTTTGGCAAATTTCTGTGTGCCTTTTATGTTTGTTTTTTGTTTTGTTTTTCTGCCAACAGTGTATCCCTCCTGGGTTTTCTTCCATGGAGCTCATTATAGTTCGAAATGCGACAGATAGTGCGATCAGAAAGTGACGGACCATGAGCTTGGAGTTCAGCTTGAACAGTTTTGGATGGTTTCCTTGGCTTTTTTTCTGCTATTTGTCTGATTAACCTGGTGTTGCATTTCCTCTTGCTTCCACATCCTGGGAGGTTGGCTTCAGTCTCATAAACCTTCTACTTTTATATAATCTTGTCAGCTGTTGGTCAGAGGAACATGAAGCTATTGGAGATGGTTTTGGAGCCTTTACCTTTAACATTAATATCTATAATCTTCTTTCTGAGCTCCTTAGACAGCTCTTTGTTTTATCTGCTCCATGTTCAGTGTGATAAACACAATGATACCAAACTCCCCACCTGCTGTTTGATCCCGTTAAATCTGCTGAATGTCAGATGGAAAGCTTGAAGGCACCTGTGATACTAAATAAGGTCAACCAGTTTGAATCATGACTATAATGCAAAGATTACTAGTTTCTTTAAAGGTACCAACAAATCTGTCCACACTATTCTAGCACATTTTTTGTAAAATAAACAACATAAACATAAACAACACATAATTTCTTTTCACATTTTTTTGTTTACTGTATCACATACTAAAGGAATCCAGATATACATCAGACAATTGCTTTGGACTGAATCCCTTTTCTTGAGAAATGAAGTATTGTTTTAATGAGCTGTAAGGTACCAACATATTTAATCGCCATTTGTATGTGAACTTCTAAGACACTCTGTCCTCCTGACTGAAGAAAGCACAGAGCGTGGATATCAGCACGTCGCCTCTTTGCGTCAACGGCCCTGTGTGCGCTTGACTGACCTCCTGGGAACGTTAGAGATTTTCCAATGTTGATTGAGGGGGGAAAATTAATGTGCCTGTTCGTATCGGAAAAGTTTCACTCTGCGACCTGGGTTTAAGAGAATCTGATCGCTGTTGCCGTGTACACGAACACAAATGCCCTGGTTCCACTGAAAAACAGCAATGTGTAAACTTGGCCAAAGATTCGTCCTTCAGCGTGCCAGCCTGTGGGTGGCCTTTCTCTTTGGATCAATCAATCAATCAATCAATCAATCAATCAATCAAATTTTATTTGTATAGCACATTTCAGCAGCAAGGCATTTCAAGGTGCTTTACATAATTAAAAAACAAGATAAAAACAGCATGTGACATTGACTAAACAGTAAGAAAGAGAAAAACATGGAAGACATCAAAAACCCGCACTCTAACTGGATGACCAGATTAGATCTAAGGGCTGATGCATGGCTGTTGATAGATTTCCAGTCGTGACCGGATGGCCGAAGGCTATCTTCCAGAGCTCTGTAGGTGACTGTGAACCAAAAGATTAGTTCACCCACCCTGAGTTTATCACTGGGTGGACTGATGACAGATCTGCAGCTGCTTTTGTTTGTCTGACAACTGTCTGCTGTGACGATCAACACACTCCTCTGACAAAAGGAAGGTATGAACAGGTTCATCATTTTGGTCACAGCTGGTTGAAATGTTTTTGTGATTGCCAGTTTGCAGCGCCGGCTGCATTTGCAACTGGTAAAAGTCAATAATGAGTAAATAAGTAGAGGCAAGGTGCTCGTCGGGGTGTTCTTAGGCGCCCAAACAAGAAGTGATCCCTTTAAATATGGCTTTGGCTTTCAGCAGAAAACCACTCGTGTTATAAATTCTTTCCAGCTGATTTCCTCCGACATCTCAGCTGCAACAGACTGTCAGGATCTGTGTTTCGTGTTACGTTTGGTCGTCTTTTGTGTTCATCGTTGTCCTTGTGTTTAGTTTTTCTCTGTGTTTTCCTGCCACTCCTTAGTTTATTCAGTTCTCTGCTCCTAAGCTCCCATCCCACCCACTCTCACCTGTTCCCGATGGTGTTTCTGTTTTTTATATACCCTGTGTCTTCACTCTTTTTGGTTGCTGCATTACCCTGTCTTCCGATTCTTCCGATTGTTCTCTGGGAGCTCAGCTTTTGTTTTCCTTGAGCTCCCCGTGTCAGCCTGCTTCCTGGGTCTATCTGAAAACACTCTCCACACCGTGACACCGACAGCTTTAGGACAAAATAAACCCAAAACTTAAAGCTGAACTTAAAATCAAATCTTAAAAAATTGACATTTCATGAATGTTATTTAGTCAAACATCCACACAATATTGCAGGGACCCATTTTTCTGACCTGACACTTAAATAACTTGTTTTTAGCGTTTAAGTCAATAATTTCCAAAATGGGTGAATTGTGGGGCAGACTTCTGTCCTGGGTTCATGACGTACGCTGTGCCAAGAACGCTGCTACTGTCCGGTTGTTTACTAGTGGAAATGTAAGAAGAAGCCTTTTTTTAAAACGCAAAGAAATGCCGGAAGACTATTCAGGAGTAATGGATATACAGCCATACCAGTATCAACCTGAACTGACGGCTGGATCTCCAGAATCAGATGAAAACTTTTCAGATTTGGATTCTGATGATCATCAGGACCGTCATGGCCGACAAAACAACACACATATGACCAAGTTGGGAATGTGGAACGGTGAGAACCGATTACCCCCAGATCATTGTCATGACATCGGCACACGACACTGCAACTCAACATAAAGCAGCAGGAGAGAGCTAACGTTGCTAATTTAAAGCTAAATGTATGCTAACTCAAAAACAACATGACTGCACATCAGAATAGCGTTTATGAACTCTCACACCAGAGTAAATTAATCAATAGCAGTTTCAGATTATGACATTTGTTTAATCACTCATGGATTGTTTATATTTTTTCATCAATAACAAACTGCTCTGAATCCCAAACTGATCTCAGGCTGTCGGCCTGTAAGCAGCTCAGACCTTTTAATGACAGCGTTCACGTCACGTTTGAAGTGAAACTTCCTGTTTCTTGTCTCCTTCTCTGTGGAGATGTACTCCTCCACATTTGACTTTCCTTTGAAATTAAAATAGTTGGTAAGAGTTCCTGGTTTTTATTGGCATGAAGCCAGTTACCCGCAGTAACGAGTGTTAGAGCGGTGCTTCCCTTTGAAGTGATCCGAACCCGATGTACCGGTATTCATCCACTCACCGATGAATGGCTGAATGCTCGGGAACCTTAGTGGCTCTGTGGACGTCACACATCAAGGGGGTCACGAAAAAAGACGAAAACACTCAAGTGTTCAATGTTCAGTATTTTTAAAAAAAAGTTTTTATTATTTTTACAATAAGCATATTTAATGCTTTTTTTTCAACTGATGTTTACTTCAAAACACTTCAGTTCAGCTTTAAAGACTGAGAGTCAACTTAAAAAAAAAAAAAATCCCTGAAAGCCATTTTACTAAGTCATGTGGTTGGAAATGTATAATTGTTTGTTTCTTACACATTTTGAAAAAAAATAAACAAATCCTCCCTTTACTAGGATACATATTTAATCACAAATAAATGTCAGCTGATATTTAGTCTGCAGAGAGTGACAACAGATACACTTACAGCTTCCCATTTGTTGGCAATTTTGTGTCACAACTTGTTGCTTGTGAAAATAACAAATCTGTTCCATATTTTTATATCCTCCTCCAAACTAAATGGGCCTGAAAATTTCTCCGCCACGTCATGAAATGTTGAACTTTCCTCTTGTTTACGCTCCGCGCTGCTGACCAATACTGAACTCAGCAGTTTATTTCCTGCTGCTTCACGTCTCCGCCGCAGCGTCCGTCCAGGCCGCCAGCCTCGTGGGTTTGTCTGCTGACTTCTCGTGTCTGACTAAGATTGATGCATCAGCGCCTCGGATGTTGTTCCGCTGTGGTTTTACAGAGCAGTAACTCGTATATTTCCTGTAGGGGTCCTGCCCAGCTCTGAGTTGGTAACCAGCCTTGCAGGCAAATTGCTGAGTGTAAAACGAGTTGGTAAACTGTTTGACCTTGTTTCTCGAGAGCAGCCGGTTCAAGTGAACCTAAACCACGTGACAGGCATTAGGACTAAAAACCTGCGTTGAGGATTTTCCTGTTTCCAGCTACACACACTGCTCTTCTATTAAAAATCGTTTAGCGAACAAAGAAAATAGAATTTTAATTAGTATATTATATTGTTTGAGTTTTCTGCTCTCAGTGAATCCTGGCCTTCAGTGTTTCTGCCATTTTACAGATGTTTTTTGCGATTTAAAGGGATAATTCAGCCATTTGGAAGCACGTTTCTGTGGAAAATGTATATTTTCTGTAGATAGCTTTTTTTACCAACCACAGTTTGGCAAAGTAGCTTTTCAGTTCTGTCAGAATTAAACTAATGGCTTCTCTGACAGCTTCTAAAACCAGAATAAATTACTGTCAGGTTAAAACAGGCTTCAATCTCTGAAATTTCAAACGCGGTTAGCATTACACACTTATTTATGTTACATTTTATAATTATTAGCAAACAGAAAGGGCAGCATTAGTATCACTTTAGGAATCAATCTCAGCAGGAATTTCATGTTTTTTGTCTGAAAAATTTTGTAGTGCAAAAATAATGACGGTGTGAAGTTTAAATATCAGCGTTTGCTTGAACCACTTTCAAATTTTAAAGACTGGAGTTGTTTTAGACGGCAATATCTGTTTTGGCAGCTGGTCCACATAGGCTGTATTGACAAGCTAATAATGGTTGGTCCAAGTGAACCCTCTTCTAAAGTGTTTTTTTTTTCCTTTTGCTGTCCTAAAACAACTCCAGTCTTAAAAATTTCACAGCAGTTTATGTGAACACTCTTATTTAAACCTTTACACAGCAGTCAGCTTTGCATTGAACGGTTTTTCTGACAGAAATATGATCAAATCCCTGCATGACGCGACCACGGGCGGCACCAGAAGTGCTCCATGCCTTCTGCTGCCACGGTTTGCATTTGCAAATAACCACAGAATTCCACAGCGTAATATGATGTCAAGGTTTAGATAAGAGCGTTCGTGTAAACCTCCATGAAACTCTGGAGGCTGGGGTTGTTTTCAGATGGCAACAGTCCTCTTTAGTCTTGGTTGAATCTGTTAGCTCGTCTGTGCTGTCAGACATAAACTCTGTTTGTCCAAACTGAGGCCATTCAAACAGCCATCTACAACAGGTATTAATTATTATTATTTTTAATTATTATTAACAAGATATTAATGATTTGTCACTGAACACAGAAATCCACTTCAGAACAACCGAACTATCCTTTTAATCAAGTTTAACTAGCTTTTATGTACCTCTCTCTGTTCCTTCATACAAACTCAGTCACATTGAAACATTAAGATGATTGTTATTTAGTTGTTTTTTAATTTTTTTGGCTCTGAACTGTTTAGTGAATCTATAACACCTGCTTGTTGATATGCACTACATTGGTGTCAGCAGACAGACTCTTCGGAAAATTGATTTTTCTATTTCAGTGGATCAGACACTTTCTACGCAAAACAGGGACAGGTTAGAAGTTACTTTTCTGCCACCTTTATGTTGATAAGTGCGTGCAGACAGAAGTTAAACGTCTTGTGCAGCCGGGCTGAACAGAGAGAAGTCGCCTCACGGTGTCTGACCGAGAACAGGTCAGAGCGAGGAAAACGGCCTGTTGACGCACGGGCATGTCGTGCAGGCAGGACGCCTTTGCCGTAGCTTACTCAGGTTTATTTCCATTTCAAATATATTTTATTTCAAGACTAAACAGAATCTGTTTGAACAGAAAACAGTTGATCAATCTCAAGTCCCAGGTTTCCACTTTCCTTTCAGCCGTGCGTCTGTTGTGTCTTTCCAAGACTTTCTGGGATGCTGATTACAATCTGTTTGTCATGTGGACGAGTCGTGTTTGTTGTGGCTGTAGCCGGCCTGACCCGGGTTGATCTGCAACATTCTCAGTAGTGATAGAAGGTCGCCTCACGCTCACAGTCATTGAATTGTTGACATTGATTTACCTCGGTGTGGCTTGCGTGCTCAGGCGAGCCTCAAGCTGACCGTCGAGCTTTCTGTTCCTCTTTCTGCTCAGCCGTGTTAGATTGTGCGGTTTCAGCGTGTGGTCGATTTGTTGCCCTTGGTTTTACTTTTTCAAGAGTTCGCTTGATTTCACTTCGGTCTTTGTTATGTAGCGCTAATTTTTGCAGCAGCAGATTTCATCTCAGGTCACCTAAAGGAGGATAGAAACAAATTAAAGGAGGACTCAACTCAATCCACTCATACCTGGGCTGTTAAAATGACCAGTCAGCTGCAATTGGGTGCAGTGTTCAAGAAGGTCACAGGTGCAGTTACCAGCTGCTGCCTTTCTGTGTGGAGTTTACATGTTGTCCCTGTACATGCGTGGTGCTCCAGTTTCCTCCTACAGGCCAAAAACGTGCATGTTGGATTAGCTGGTAACTCTAAATTGTCTCTAAGTGTGAATGAGGGCGTGAATGGTTGTTTGTCTCGTTTCTCTCTCTGTGTGCCTGTGATGGACTGACAACCTGTCCGCGGTGTACCCCGCTCCCCACGACCCTGCACTGAAAAGTGGGTAAAGAAAACGGATGGATGCCTTGCAATTAAATCTGATTAATTCTGCAGTCTGTTTGCCATTTTCCACGTTGTTACAGCCTTGTACCCAGCTGACATACAGCTATCTGAAAACTAGAGTGAAAAACTACTTGAAAGAAATCCTAAGTCAATGTTCCTTACAGGCGTGGAGGAAAAAGAAATGACTGATATTGTAAACAAGTGCGAATGCAAAATATCCTCAGATTGCAATGATATTGATATAACAACCTTAAAGTAAATTATAGACTCTCAACCACCAACATACATCCCTAAGTTATGATTCCAAATTGGTGAAGGTCCTGTTGTAAAATAAAAATTATAAAGCTAAAGTTGTACAGCCAAATAAAACAGGTCATAAGCAGTTGCTGTTTTTGACAAGTCTTTATCACATTTGTTAAAGTTAAACATTAATCTTGTTGTGCACGAGGACTATAAAATGAAGCACAAGATCCTAACACTAGGGGATCAGTCTCAGCTACTACCACTGAGAACTTTAGGTCAATTTCTGTGACATTTACTAAATTAGAATTTTTTTTTAATGTCAGCTGGCAATGGCAGTCATCTTGAATTGGGTTGACTCCATATGTCAATCACTTGTTGATGTACATCCAATTATTTATTTCTGTATGCTTCATTAGAATTGGTCCAGTAAATCACAAACACGTGCAAAAATGTTATCGCCCACCTTCGCCTTTTGGGGCAGGTGAAAGGGTAACATCCGGGTACAAAGTGGGAGAATGATTTGCCAAATTGACCATCACCTGTTTATTGTTATCTTGAAGTAAAAGCTTTGTTTTCTCAAAATAATGAGATGGTTATGATGTAAAAATATGGGATTCTTGTATTACACCCAGTTTCATTGTTCAGTATCACTGTGGTGATACTTTTAAGTGATGTTGATCAGTGATGGATCCATTTTGAGGCAACATCCATGCTAATTTCTGATTTGTTTTATTGGGATTTTTGACATCATTTCTAGGCATTATGAGAAAATTACCTTTTTTAAAATTGAAATAATAATTTTAATCTATTGTTTAGAAAAGGAGTATTGTTATGTTGAGATAATGTTATCAAAATATTTTTCTAGGCTCTTTGCCCTCTTCTAGCTTCTGTAAAAATTAGAATTAAAAGAATTAAAAGTTGTTTTATCTCATTCTGGTTTTTGGTTGTCCTAATAAAACAGAAGAATTCTTTATGAATCAAATTTTTTAATACCGTATTATCCGGACTATAAGGCGCACTTAAAGGCCTTCAATTTTCTCAAAAAACGACAGTGCGCCTTATAATCCAGTGCGCCCTATAGTGTGGAAAATCATAAGCACCTTTGTTTTGTTTTCTTTCCTCCAGCGGAGCAGGAGAACCTGCTCTCCCCGGTGACTCAGTACGGCTCCACAGACGGCAGCTGCGAGTACGGTCATCGCGATCACCAGAGTAACCACCATGACAGCAGCCACGACAGCCGCAGCTTCTCCTCCACGACAACAGCAGGCCACTGGGTCAGGGCGGAGCAGGAGGAGGAGGCCATCCGCAGGAAGCTCAAGTACTTCTTCATGAGTCCCTGCGACAAATATCACGCCAAGGGCCGCAAGCCCTTCAAGCTGTTCCTGCAGCTGCTTAAGATATTTTTTGTCACAGCTCAGGTTTGTTATAATCACATTTTCTTCTTCTTTTCTTTTTTAAACAAAGTGTTATTTTTTTTACCAGGACCTATGAGCTACAGTCAAGCTACAAAATAGAAAACGCAAATTAGCTTTTAAGGCAAATACAGCACAAAATGTTATCAGTAAAATTAAAACAACTGTGTAAAATATTTGACTGTGAATAAACTTTTGCAGCTTCCTTCTTTATGTCTTTATGTCTTCATGTACATAAACAGAAATGTGATATTTAAAGTCTGTTTGGAGACACAAAGTGTACTTTGTTAGTGGTGTAACTAGAACATAATGCATCTTATTTTATTTCATAAGACTATGGCTTGTTTTTATGTAAATGGATCTTTATTTTCTTAAAAATCTTGAGTTTAGACAAATCTGCTGTATGGCACCTTGTTTTAGGTGGCATTAGGATAGAATAAAGTACAGTTAATGTGCTCAGTTAATTAGGAGGAGAAACACCAGAGAAGTGTATCACCTCTTTTGCTGATATTAAAGAAAATCCTGTTGTCTGGCATTAGAGTGAATATGAAACTATTCATCTGATAATGGCTTCTGTTTCAGTTCCTCATCTTTTTCTTCACATGTTAAACCTTTTTTTTTATTATTGTTCAGTTGGTGATGTTTGGCCTCAGTAACCAGGTGGTGGTGACGTTCAAAGAGGAGAACACGATGACCTTCAAACATCTTTTTCTCAAAGACTACGACGAACCCTCAGACGACTCCTTTGCTGTTTACACGCAGAAGGACGTCTACGACCACATCTTCTATGCTGTGTACAAGGTAAGGGCTGTCCACACGGGAACAATTTTTATAAATATACAGAGATTTGCTTTTTTTATTTCAGCCTTTTGTACACATAGAAACAGCTTTTGAGGAGACCCAAAACGATATTAAATGATGAAAAATCTTAATCTTGTTTTTTCACACCTCTAATCTAAAGGTATCTCACTGAGCTGCAGCTAGTTGGTGACTCAAAATTGCAAGAAAATGGGCAAATCTTCCATTGCAGTCTCACTTATTTTGAGTGTTTGTGACCAGCGAGCCATGAGACAAACACAGACAGAGGATACTACATATTCACCTACCTTTAATTACAGTGGATATGAAGGCATCCCAGTATCTAAACTCGTCAAACTGTTGACAGTGCCTGAGAAAAAGTGATATGAAAGCTGCAATACCAGTTATCATACAGTTTGTGTTTATCAAGTAGACTTTCACAACTTCGGATGTTTTACTGTCAGCCAAAGTTCTGGACAGACCAACATTCTACTTATTTTACAATCAAGACTTGAAGAATGAAGGCTGAAAGTGGATTTCCTGGTTAAAATAAAAATTGGATAAATAAAGGTTCTAAAGCTTGTTGTCATAATGTCCCTGCACCAGTTGTTGGTGTGATTATTGGATCGTTTTTGTTTAACAAATGATCCAATAATCAACAGATTATTTATAAGTTGTCAGTTTTTGTAGTAGTGAGTTTGTTTCCCCGTGCTTATAAAGCTCATATAAGCATTTTTTTCTCAGTTTCTCTGATCTTGTTCCCCTCTCAGTACCTGACGTTACCAGAGACCACAGTGGGGCGGTACGCATACGTCTATGATGTCGGCGTGAACGACAGCGCGCTCTCGCTCTGCCAGCACTACTACAAAAAGGGCCAGATCGACCCAGCCAACGACACGTTCAACATAGACCCTGACATCGTCGCAGGTACGTGAACTGAGCTTCACACGCTCCACAATCTTGGTTTCATAACCGCAGCGGCTCCTGAAAGCTGCCCTCGGCTCCGAGCGGTGCTGATTTGTGAGTCTTTACACAATGTGACAACTTGTTGCTCTGAGAAAACAGCTCACATTTACAAGAATTAACTTTAAAGGAGATATGAACGATGATTGTATAGAAACTGTTTATCTGAGAACTGAGTATAGAGTATGTGTCATATGACAAAGTTCATCTGATAACTCCAGCAAAGACACAGAAAAATCACAAGTTAAACCTTATTTTTCTTAAGAATTAAAGCTCCTAGTTTATGGTAAAACACACATGACGCACAAAATGGAAACAGTGCCTTAAGTGAAAAACCTGATCAAATCTGTCCAAGCTGCTGAACAATCGGACGGCTGCTTAAAGTGGGAAAACCACCAGTTTTAAAAACAATCTAAAAGATTCTCATACAGCGGACTGCAAAATACACCCCATTTAGTATTTTCTCTGTTTGCCTTCCAGTAGGAAATGTAAAAAAGAATTTTCTGAAAGTTAGCATTGTTTTTTTTTATTGTAGACAAATTAAAAAAACTCTTTTATATGTAAAAATTATTTTATTGTAAAACAAACAAAAAATAGAAACGCTGAGTATGGAAAAGTTCCTGATTGCTTAAGTCAGGTTTGGCCAACCCTGGTCCTCGAGGGCCACCATCCTGCATGTTTTACTTGTTCCTCTGCTCCAACACACCTGATTTGAATCAATGGCTGATTAACAGGCTTCTGCAGAACATGAAGAGGTGATTTAACCTCTGAATCAGGTGTGTTGGAGCAGAGAAACAAGGAAAACATGCAGGATAGTGGCCCTCGAGGACCAGGATTGCCCACACCTGGCTTAAGTTTTGTCCTTGATGGACAAAAAGTTCAGTTTTAATCCTGTCTGACCACAGCAGCTATTTACTCATGTTTGAGGAGTATCTAATTTAATATAATTCCAATAATAATTTCAAATTCCAAACAATTTGCCTTATTTTCTTTAAGTAATATCTTTTTCGTGCCACTCATCCACTCGTCCATCTTTGAGGAGCTTTTAGTGATTCTGCACACGGATCCTCCCATCCCTGCAGAAGAGCTGCGGCTCCATCAGGGTCACCTTTGACCTCCTGGTTGCTTCTCTGATTGTTGCCGGGTCCGTGCATTTTCGTTGGACAAACCTCTCTCAGCAGGTTCGCTGTGGTGGCATCATTTTTCCCTTTTCTAATAATAGATTCAGTGAGCTGCATATCTTTTATTTAAGAAATCCCAGGGACTTCTAAACAATCCCAGCACTTAAGTTGTTATACCAATAAAGATGTGTTTTTGGTTATTACGTGCACAGTGAATGGAGAAATCTTAAATGTATTGAGATTTTCTCTTAGTTTTTCTGATCCTCTTTGAGGCATTCGTTCCATGTTGACCTTTTAATTTATAGAGGCCTTTATTTTCAGAGTGTGTTTCTAAATTGCTGGGGTTTTGTAATCCAACACACTGTCATGAACGTTTCATGTGATTTGTCTTTAGTTAGAAATGATTAAAGTGACAGAACTGTAATTATAGTCATTGCAGCTGCGTTCATTTCATTGTTTTCACAAAAAAATCAGTGACAGTTTTGTACTTCCTAAATATTTGTCACCTGCTGTTGCTTAATAGACGATATCCGCTCTGAAATACTCACAGTATTGCATCCTGTCTATTGAGCAAAAATAAACATTATAGACATTTATAAAATGCAGCTTTAAGCCCATACATCACCTTTCACCCTATAAAAGTAGTAGCTCATGAATGAATATGGAGAACATCTCTGTTCATGTTAGGAAAAAAATATACTTTTGAGAGTTCGTATGATCTAAAATATAGGAGGTTTCAAATGTTTATGTAGTGGCTGTAAATGCTATTTTCAGTGTCACAATGAGATCATTGAAATCATTTCTTCATCACCAAAGGCTTTGTTCAGGAAACGTTTCCCAGTTCTTTCCAGTTAAATAAAGTTTTTCATAATCTCAGAGTTTCTTACTTCCTCATTTTGTTGTGTTTGACTCATAAGTTACCAAGAAGTGTCAACAATGGAAATATCTTTCGTCACCTAATTCCACATGTACATGAAACTCTGTTTTTTTTGTAAATCTGACCAGATATGACTGTTTTTATACGCGCATGAGATGGAAAATAATTTGTCCGAGTCTTTTCCCTGATCCTTCCTCTCTGTGTTCAGATTGCATCGGGGTGAACCCTCTGTCTGTCCCCTCGGCTCCGCTCACCAGCAGCTACAAGAACTTCACGCTCAAGTTCCACAAGTAAGACTTTATTTTTCCACATGGCGTCGGCCCCAAACGCACCTGGCCTTCGATGACAAGGTGATCGCGTTTGGATCTGACGTTCTGGCCTCTAGTCTGTTTCTGGAAATTTACCCTCCTCCTGATCACTTAAATAAACTTTATTTTGTCTTCTTTGTGTTTCTTTTCAAGGCTGATAAATGTTACCATACAGTTCCAGCTGAAGGCCATCAACATTCAGACGATCATCAACAACGAGATCCCTGACTGCTACACTTTCCACATAACGGTGAGTTTAAAAGATAAAGAGATTAAACGCCTAGCGTTCCTTGAAGGAATGCGTGTTGTCCGCAGCATTTCAAGCCGGACTTTTAGACTAAGATGATCTTGTGTTGAGAAAGGACACAAACATAGCCGTTTTGCTCAAACCTTTACTCTGAAATTTTACCTTGGATTTCCCAAAACCCTCGTCAGTAAAAGACGGATTTAAATCAAATGATTCACATGTTTGTCTCTTCCTTCTAGATCGTTCTGGACAACAAGGCTCACAGCGGCAAGGTGAAGATCTGGTTGGAAAACCAGGCGAAAATAAAGGAGTGCAGAGACCCGAGCGTCTCCGGACACGGTGAGACGCCTCATTAGGAACTGCTGCATTTGAACATGACGGAGGCGTGAGCGTGGGGGAAGTCTGCTGCTTGTAAACAAGAAGGAAATGGTTACATGCACATCATGTTACTGACGGAGCAGAACCTTTAGAAACTTTCAGATAAATATCCTCAAAACACTTCTTGTTGTAGATATTATTATTATTATTAAACTTGAGGTGTTCAGACCTTTATTTGTGTTCCTGATCATGGAAACATGATCAAATTGTTGTTAAGAGCTGCTGAAGCGAAAGATAATCTTTGTTGCTGTAATTAAACAAACACCAGTGTGTAGCCAAAGTGAAATTGAAGAGAGCTCGCAGCTTTTTTATTTATTTATTTTTTTCATTTTTTCATCGTTTGAACCTCCAGCTGACAGCTATACACGAGTGGCGTTCGACGTGGCTGTGGCTCTGTTGTGCCTGCTGTCCCTGCTGCTGTGTGGACGCTCCATCCTGAGAGGCATCATTCTGCAGCAGGTGGGAAAACTGTTTCCAGCCAAAGGAAAACGTACAACAAAAGAAAGCTCGGGGTTGCAGCGTTTAAGAGTAATGGTGACCAAGTTCAGGAATGGTTGAGAGAAACGAAGCCTTATTTTTTAAAACTTCATCAATGTTCTTCAATATTGATGTACTTCAGTGTTTGATCTGTGCTTCACAGTCTCTGTTTTGTTGCCGTACAGTTCAGAAAATTAGAGTTTTGGAGGTGGGTGTATGTTTGATTTACACAACATAAGTAGCACTTATAGATGCAAAATTGTGAAGCAAAGAAGAAGTAAGAGAAAACACAAAAACAGGAAACATGAGCATGCAAACTATTGATCCCCAAATTCAGTACTTTGTTTGGCCAGTTCCAGCATCAGGTCTCTTCAGGTCCGTCTCCAGGATCTTGGTCCATCTTGTCTCTGGAGTTTTTGTCCGTTCTTCAGGACCAAACTGCTGCAGCTCCGTCAGGTTGGATGGTGCTGCCTGTGTCCAACAATCTTTAAACCAAACCAGAGACTCTCAGTAGAACTGAGGACAGCCTTGAGCTTTCTAGCTCCTTTACCTGGTTCTCCTTAAACCAGTGGAGTGTTCCTTCAGCAGAGAGTTTAGAGTCATTGTCCTGCAGGAAGGTGGACCATCTCAGTCCCAGTCAGTAAACTTAAACAAGTTTCCCTCAAGACTTTTAAGAATTTGTCTCCGTCCATCTTTTCTTTCACTCTGACCAGTTTCACAGTGATGTTAAAACAGCCTGACAATATGATGCTGCCACCACCGTGCTTCACTGTAGGGACGACGTTCTCAGCATGAGGTGAAGACATCTTGCCCCAAACATGATGTTGTCTGAGACGGACAGAAAGTTCAGTTTTAGTCCTATCTGACCACAACACCACCTTCCACAGGTTTGGAGAGTCTTCAGTGAGACTTTCGGCAAAATTCAAACAATTGTCTTTATTATTTCTTTAAACAAAGACTTTTTCCTGCCACTCGTCCACTCGTCCAGCTCTGTGCAGCCTCTAGTTGTCCTGTAGACAGATCCTCCCACCTCTGCAGAAGAGCTGCAGCTCCATCAGGGTTATCTTTGGTGTCCTGGATGTTTCACTCGGTCTGTGAGTTTTGGAGGATGATCCTCTCCTGGCAGCTTTGCTGTGTTTGCATCAGTTTTCTATTTCCTAGAAACAGATTTAAAAGAGCTCCATGGGATGTTCAGGGTTCTGGGATATTTTATTTATAACCCAACTCTGATCTGTAGTTCTCCACAACTTTGTCTCTGACCTGTGTGGAGAGTTCCTTGGTCTTCATGCTGTCTCTTGTAGCTTTTACTGCTTGGAGGAGTTGACCTGGTGATGGTCCTGGGGCTGTCAGAGGAGGTGTTTATACACTGAGATCATTTGACACTAAGATTATTCACAGCTGGATCTTAGTTAACTAATTCTGTGGTTTCTGACGGGAATGATTGATGTCTGAAAGCAAAGAGGGTGAATACATATGCAAAAAAAAAAAAAAAAATTCCCCATTTAAGTTTATTATTCTGGTGTATTTTGTGTAGGTTTATTACTTATAACCAAACTGCTAAGCTCTTTAAATTCCGAGAACAGAGAACACCAAGGAGGTGAATACTTCTGCAGCCGGCTGTGAAGCGCTCGTTCAGGACCTGCACAGTTTTTACCTTCGACTTGTTCTGCAGGAGTTTGTGCAGTACTTCAAGGAGACCCTGGATCGTAAAGTGTGCTGGGCGGACCGGCTTGAGTTTATCAACGGCTGGTACATCCTCCTCATCATCAGCGACATCTTCACCATCACAGGCAGCATCATCAAGATCGGCATCGAGTCAAAGGTCGGATACCAGCTCACCTTGTACTCTCAGCTTACATTACATAATTATTCAACGTGGTTGTTTCCTTTCTCCCCGCAGACCATGTCGTCCTATGATCTCTGTGGCATCCTCTTAGGGACCTCCACTCTCCTGGTGTGGGTGGGAGTCATCCGCTACCTCACCTTCTTCCAGAAGTACAATGTAAGTCCCAGCTGCTCTGACACACAACGTCTGGTAACGCCACAAGAACATTGTTCCTCCGAGCGCTCGGGTGTGGTGGAATGACTCTGGTTCGCTCACCCTCACCTCATTTGTTCTGCCTCCGTGCTTTTTCCCGCCGCAGATTCTCATCATCACCCTCCAGGCGGCGTTCCCAAATGTGATTCGCTTCTGCTGCTGCGTCGCAGTCATCTACCTGGGCTACTGCTTCTGCGGCTGGATCGTCCTCGGACCGTACCACGTGAAGGTGAGGAAACGCGAGAACATTTTCAGCGCCACTCGGAGAGATTTGGCGTTTGTTCTCAGCCACGCCGGCGCTACTGTGGCCTTTTGAGGAAAACTGTTACCAACTTCTTTCCACTCGATATTGTTTTAAGACAAAATTTAAAGAAAACACACACACCTACAAAACGATTTTGGATAGAAAAAGTAATGAAAACTTTTCAGATTTTTTTTCCTTATTGCTTTTCAGATATATGTATTCCAGCTCGTAGGAAAAGCCAACTTTTTGGTCAGGGCTGAGATCTCTTCAGCTTTTAATACAGTCCAAACCTACATTTGATCAAAAGGCCTTTTATACACCAGTTTGGTTTGAGTAACATTATGATGGGATGGATTTATGTGCCAGAGCAAACCAAACTAATATAAAATGCAGATACTTCTGTCAGCAGCAGTCGGCTTTATGATGATGAACCTGGTCATGGCCCAGTTCCTGCAGGTTATAAAATGGAGAGAGTGGTAGAAATATATAACGATTATAACTGATGCTTTTCAGCTTATTGTGAGGCTGTCATAAGCGTTTGTCCTTTCACATTTTCTCATTGATTGAACTATACGGACCAGGTTTTATTGTGCTCTCTCTGAATCAGTCTTATCTTTTTCTTTAGTGTCATGATTTCATCGTGTGTCTCTGAAAGAAACTCTTTAAATCAGATTTAATGACCCAGGTCACTCTGTGCTGCACGCTCCAGACAAGAAAAAGGGTTTTGTTCTTGTTGCCATAACTGAATTAAATAAGATGTCATCTTTTACACTGTGATTGGTGAAGTCTAAAACGTAGTGTTACAGGTATTTGTTTTTAATTTGCTGTGTTTATTGATGCCCTGGATGCTTTTATCCCATGTTCATTATTTTTTTAAGGTTATATGTTTATGTTAGTTGTTTTTGATGATAAGTGCTGAACTATGTGTGGTGTTCACTGCAAAACTATTTGACCTACGGGTACAAATAATAAAAAAAATAAAATAAAGTAACCTGAACCTGATAATGTAGAAGGTCTAAAGTGTCAGTATTACACATTTAAAAAAGATGCCGGAGATTAAAGCTTCTTAAATATACCTCAGATTAGAAAAATATCGAACTTTTCCTTTCAGTTTACGTTTTTCTTTCTCAGATTTCACTCTGCCTTTCCACACTAATAGGTTATCGTTTGGCGCTGTCTGTATCATATAACTGTAAAATAAAACTAAGATTGTTATCCTAGGTTTCTAAAACTGAGGTGCCAAATTTTTGAGGGTTTTTTTCTTTTCTTTTTTTTTTTTAACTTTCAGAATAAAACAAATATTTACTTTGTAAACTGTTAGGATTAACTATTAAACTGATTTATTTCGGGGGGTTTTCTTGTAGATTTCTCCCAGCACAAAGAATCTGTGAAACTTTACAAACGTTCGCTACTTCCTTTTGTGTAAATAATATCCAAATAGTTACAGTGCTGGAAAACAAAACTATTTCCCCAATTACAGATTTCTTCTGTTTTTGCTTTTTTCTTGTCATGCTCAAATGTTTCAGATCAGCAAAGATATCTTGAGGAAGTCCAAAAAGCAGTTTTCAAATGATGATTTCATTCGTTAGGGGAAAAGACTACCCGAACCAGCCTGACCTGAAGGATGAAGAAATGTCCTAAAGCCGTTATCCACAAATGGACAAACCAAAGAACAGTGGTGAACTTACCCAGGAGCAGCCGGCAGGCCGACTAAAATGACTCCAAAATCACATCAACGACTCATCCGGGAGGTTCTGAAAGAACCCAGAACAACATCTACAGCCCTGCAGGCCTCACTGTCTCTGTTAAGGTCAGAGGTCCCAATTCAACAGTAAGAAAGAGACGAAGGGGAAAAAATGGCCTCCATGGAGGAGTTTCACGGCCAAAACCACAGCTGAGCAAAAACAACACAAAGACCTGTCTCACATTTGCCAAAAAAAACATCTATTCTGTGGACCGACGAGCCAAAAATAAAACTTTTTAGAAGGCGTGCATCCAGTTACATCTGCTTTTCAGTCCCCACGGCAGCAGTCAAACACGGTGGTGGTAGTGTGGTAGTCTGGTGCTGATTTGCTGCTTCAGGACCTGGACGACTTGCTGTAATTGATGAAACCATGAATTCTGCCAGGAAATGTCCTGCCAACGTTCCTCCACGGTCGTGTGAACGAGTCATCGCCAGTTATCAACAAACGCTCGACTGCAGTTGTTGTCGCCAAGGGTGACGCAACTTGTTATTAGATTTAAGGAACAGGGCCAGGTTGGTTTGGAGAGTCTCTTTCCTCTTAACAGATGATATAAAGATTTTGTGTTTCCTCAGGTTATCTTTGTCTGATATCAGCTTTTGTTTTGATGATCTGAATCGTGTGACAAAAAGCAAAAACAGAAGAAATCTATAAATGTGGCCAATACTTTTTTCAGAGCACTGTGTCTGGCTCTTCACAGTTCCGCTCCCTGTCCTCGGTCTCCGAGTGCCTGTTCTCCCTCATTAACGGCGACGACATGTTCGTGACCTTCTCCGAGATGCAGGAGAGCAGTCCTCTGGTGTGGGTCTTCAGCCAACTCTACCTCTACACCTTCATCTCCCTCTTCATCTACATGGTGCTGTCCCTCTTCATCGCTCTCATCACAGGAGCCTACGAGACCATCAAGGTGGGGAATTGCCGCGCGGGCGTCTCCGAGCACGACGAGCTGTTTAAAAGATGCTCGCCCAGCTTGCCTTTCGCATCACGATTCTTCCCATTCTGCAGCGTCTGAAGTATCACTTTTGACTCTGTTACAATCCCGCAGCATCAAACCCAAGAGCCCATCCACATCACTGACCTGCACGCCTTCATAGCAGAGTGTACGGACGCGCCAAACTCAGGGAAGTTCAGGGGTCTGGAGACGTCCCCGTGCTCCATCTTTTGCTGCTGCGACAGGTCAGTAAACGTCACCCTGACAGAGGCCCAGTAACATAATTCACAGAGATGATGTTGCTGGTCGTTGTGTAAATAAGTACCGTATTTTCCGGAATATAAGGCGCACTTAAAAACCTTCAATGTTCTCAAAAAACGACAGTGTGCCTTATAATCCAGAGCACCTTATATATGTAAGAAGTCGTAATGTTTTACTCTGACTTTGGTAAACCGCTTGCAGCATTAAGGCTCAGTTATAGTCGCAGGGCTCCGTGCACAGTGGAGACGTTTATACTTGACGCTTACGTCGGTGCAGTGTCCTTCCGTGAGTTTAGAACCATTTGATTATCTTTGAGATCTCTTATAGAGGGATCATATAAATGCTGATACGGGCGAACCAGCTCCGCTAGAGCACCAAAACCCTCCATTTTGAATGGGGCGCGGCGTGCGGTCCGCACGAAGTTACAAAAATTGGGAGGTGCACGACGATGGTACCATTTTAATCTCCAAGAAGTGGTTGTGATCCCAGAGGTGCAGATGGAGCTGTTCAAACACAAATCAGGAAACGGACGAGAAATAGATTTAATCTTCTTCACATGTCCAGCTGCTGTTACTACAGCTGAACCTCTGCATAATCTGTTTAGGTTGTATTTATCGAGCACGGTGTGAATACACCTGAGGGAATCCTGAGTGACAAGAAATGCTCATTATTCCCAGCAGAGGGAGCACAAACAGCATCAAAACAAAACATGAGCAAAAGACAAAGCAAAAACAAAAAACAGTGATACCAACAAACTTGTAATAAAGGACTGAGCTTCATGTTTGTTGCCTCCTCAGAAAATATATTTGTATTTTCAATATAGTGTTATGTGTATAATCCTGTTAAAACAGTAGAGACAATAATGGGTTTTGTTAGACTAATATGAGTTTTTATTTAGTTCAGGTAGTGTCTCACTGGGCTGCAGCTGTTGGTAACAAGTTTGTGAGCAGCATTCATGAGGGAGTCTCCAAAATGTCTCGAAACCTTTGCGGGGCGAAATCTAGAGCTGTTTCGACACGTGCACAGGAGCTCACCCTGTGACAGAAAACATCTGAGGAAACAGCCCCAAACCTTAGTCTAAAAACCACGCATTGTAAAGCTGGTCTGAATCTGCCTCTCCGTTACAAAAGTGCACTCCTGCAGATTAAATCAAACGCGGTGACAGCTGCCGGAGGTGGGTGGAGGTGGGCAACGAAAGAATACGCACGGCCTAGAAAAACGCAGCTCAGTGTCTGTTTGGCCACAAACACTCAGGATTCGGTGCGACAGCAGATTTGAGTCTCCAGCAGCTGCAGCCCAGTGAGACACTGACTGACAGGAAAGTCTGAACTATTTGCTTAACCGTTTTAAAACCACCGGTGACACCGCGGCGCAAACTGTCTGAGTTGTTGTAAAATAGTTTGAATTAGAGTTTTGCGATCTCAGAAATGTTCAACCTGGACTTTTCAAGAATTTATAAAAAGAAAATCCAATTCCATTTTTGTCCTTTTCGTCTTAAAATACAGTTTTAGGTATTTAATTACTTAAGAATGGTAAATTCTTGACAGATTTTGAAAGTTCTATTTCTCCTGGAAAAAGGGTGTAAATTATTTACACACAGGGCATTTTTGACGCAATTATTGACAACAAATAGGCAAGAAAGACCATGCGTTTTAAGAAATATATCAATTATAATCGAGCTTAAAGGGTTAAAGTGATTCAGGTCAACAGGGGCCTGTACTACAAAGCAGATCCAACATATCCAGAGTTCCTTTAAGAGAGCTGCTTCAAATCTACCTGACTGTGAAGACTGTGCAGAGTTAGCAACTGGCTCCAGATCTGTGAGAGTTCATCTGGAACAAGATGAGTTGCATCAGAGAACCAATCGCAACCATGGATCGAAAAAATAAATAAAAATCAGTGACTAATCTTACTAATACTGCTGCACAGATCTAATCATTAGCATTAGGTGCCACCTTTTTATCAGGACTTGTTGGTGAAGGTTTGACTTCCTGCTAATGTTTCTACATCATCTGGCATTTCTTCGACTCTCTGCAGAACAACGTACGAAGACGTTCTGCTGGTGAACTGAGGCGGCCTCCCCACCCCCCGCTGGACGGCGCTGCACACTCCACACACCCAGCATCTGTGCGTCCGTCCGGCTCAAAGGTCGGCGGTGACGGAGGAGACGGAGGAGACGCCGAGCCGGACCAGCGAAAAGAACCCGTTCTGCTTCTCGGAGGGTTTTTAGTTTTTCCCAGAAATGAGAAGAAACGGAAGCTTTCCTCTGTAAGAAAAGGACTGAGCAGCGTCATCGATGACCACGACACAAACGTTTCTGTTTTTATTTGTTGTTTTTAAGAACAAAACACAGTATTTTTGTCTTTGCTTTGAATTGGTGCGGAGTACTGATCAAAAGCAGCGCCACCTCTTGGTGAACGGTGGTACGACGAGGACTGAGACACGCATGTACCAGACCGCTTTTATGGTTTTACTTTGTTTTTCTTTTGTACTGTTTCAAATGAACACTTTTGTATTTCCAGTTTTAATTATTACATTTTTAAAAACTAGTTTTAGTGTAAGAAATACTGAATAGAATAGAACAGAAATCACCTTTTATTGTCCCTCAGTGGGGAAATTTAGGTGCAAAGTGATTCACAAAGAGGTAATAAATCTAAAAACAGAAAACAAAATCTGAATAAGAGACTACTGGAAGATTTTTTTAGAATGGTGGGGGAGAAAGGAGTATTCTTTTAGTTCAGAAAACAAAGATTTGATCTGTTTTTCATGGTATTTTGAGATCAGAAGTGTCTATTATCGTTTATTAGTGTCTAGATTAATGTCGACTGGAGAGTAATTTAAAGCAAGTTTAACAAAGCAGGGCTTCCTTCCGTTAGCCTGGCTCGACATAACCTAAACCTCGAAGAGATAACGGACACAAAGATGGTGGTTCTTTCATTTCTGTGCGCGTTAACATGAAAAGGAGCACTCCGCGTGTCATTTAATGCTCCCCCACCCACCCAAAACATCACAATCCCCAAAATAAAATTATAACAAGGAAGAAAGAACAAACACTTGCTTCGAGGCTTGATTAATAAAGATCGTAGCCTAATAATAGAAAGTGGAGAATATAACAGGGTTCCCACAGTTAGGAGAAGAGGGGATCGTTCCCAATATGTGGCAGAAAACTGTTAGTTAATAAACTATCTGCTGCCGTTTCAGTCGGGACAGAAAGATCGGAGAGTTTTACCTCCAACAATTACGAGGTTTCTTTACCTCTGACTCCGTTTCATAATGTGCAAACCGCCTCGTTGAACAAATAATATATGTTATTGAGACATGTTCTCAAATTCAATCTAATATTAACTGTTTCATGGACGTCTCAGTAAACCTAGACAAGATAGGAAAAACGTTTACAGCTCACTGCACAACCTGTGTTTGGTTTATTTTTTATCATTTTTTCTCACTGCAGCCTAAAAGCAGCTTCCTGATGGTGCACGGCAGGGAGTATGACCGTATTCAAGTTTCCACGTGTGTTTTTTAGCTATTTCTGGTCCTGAAAATCATGCAAGTTAATTAATATTTTTAAAAAAACAAACGTTCTGGTCAAATAGGAAGACTTTCGAATGGTTGTGCCCATATATTTATTAGATTGTATGATAAAATGAAATTGTATCCCTTATTAAATGTTTGTGATTCAATTAAATCATTAAAATAATGACATTTAATGATTTATTAAACATGTAAAGGTAGCACACTGACTGATTTAAGATAGCTTGCTGGAGGT
The DNA here is from genome assembly GCF_001649575.2 of Kryptolebias marmoratus. NCBI lineage: Eukaryota > Metazoa > Chordata > Actinopteri > Cyprinodontiformes > Rivulidae > Kryptolebias > Kryptolebias marmoratus. The sequence goes on from NC_051432.1 coordinate 3,512,979, forward strand.
TTAGTTTTTATTCTTTGACGAGCCAACGTTTGCTTTAAAAAGGTCCGGCAGCGAGCGGAACCGTGAGCTTGTAGAAATGTTGTTTCAGTCGGGTGTTTCTGTCTGGATCATGAAGAACAGAAGAGGGGAAGAGGCTGAGCTTTTTCCTGACAAATAACCGAAACTTTAAACTTCGGACTGCTCCGGAGCAGGTGACGAGTTCAGCCTCTGTTGTCATGGCGATCCAGAAATCCTCCCTCTTGGTACAGAAAACTCTGACTTTCAGCTCAAGATGGCTGGCTCGGCCTGAAAGCCTGACTTCGTGGTACAGCCCTCGGCCCTGAAGCTGTGCGGCGTGGATCTCAGTGAAGGTCGTTCTGTTGCTGTAAACGGCGATGTGTCGTGTTGCCTTCAGTTCACAGGGATAATGAGAAACTCTGTGGTTTTGGTCAAAGAAAAAGCAGTTTTCCAGATCTGTGTGCACCGATCTTTAATGAGGTTTGTTCTCAAGAAACTACATCATTATGTGGGAGTTTAAATGGTAAACGCCCTCTCTGTCCCTCATTTCCTGTCAATGTGGAGACGTATCACTGATGATCGTTACCAAATCGGATCTGATTTAAAAGCTGGGCCTGAGGTAGCAAACAACGGGACCGATTACTGACAGCGGAAACATAATAACATCCTTCTGTTAGGACGCCTTCTTTTGTTGTTGTTGGAAATGAAATGTCTTGTTTTAAACTTTTGTCTTTTCGGGGACTTCCGTAGAGTAGTATCGCACTAGACGCACAACAGTCCCAGAAGTCTCGGCGCGTGGACACCAAGGGCTGCTCGGTGAGACGATTTAGGGTCCAAAATAAAAGTGGGTTAATGAAGCTCATCTATTCAGTCCCACATACCAGCAACCTTCCCATTTCTAAGCTAAATATACTGGTGAGCAATGGACTAAAATAATAAACGTACCAAATGGCTTTCATTTTAATAATGTTGCATGTATGTGTTTATTGTCTCGTATTACCAGGATGTACCTTTGCCTCAGTTCGATGATTGTCCAGTTTTAACGTGAACACCTACTGTGCACGTCCCTCAAGTGGATCTGCTTTGTGTCATAAACAGTAATGTCTGAGACATGTTCCTTGTTTTATTTATTTAGTTAGTTCATGCATTTAGATTTACAAATACCATAAACTCTTAACAAAGCTCAAACTAAATCACATACAATTTGAGTGAAAAAATCATGAAGAAAAAAGAAGAAAGTCTAGTCAAATGTGCCTTTTTCCTGACTGTAAAGCAATAAATTACACATGGACTTCCACAAATTAAATACAAAACAATTTGCAAAATGTGTCAATAATCTTAAATATTTTTCCAAAGGTTCATGCAATTACATTTTATTTCTTATGTTTTTTAATTGAATTATTGAATAATTAAATTAAAGGTGTAACATTTCTTGAAGGAATGCACATCGCCCGCTGCCTTTAATGCCAGAGATTTAACCTAAGATCATCTTACAATGAAAGAGAAATAAAAGACAAACAATGTTGACTCCAACAGTTAATGACAAACTTTTTAGGCAAAGATGCAGAATGTGGAGCACTCAGAATATGTGTTGCCAATAAATCTCAGCTACTACCACCCCAGATCTTAGCTCAATAGTTAGAGCCATTTTTGGGGTTCCCAGTGGTCGGTTGGCTGTGACGGCCATCTTGAATTGGGTGACTCTAAAAGTTTGTCGGTTGCGGACACAGATCCAGCCATTACTTTCTGAAAGTTTCATCAAAACCCGTCCAGTGATTCCTAAAATATTTAGCTAACAGACATACGAGTTAAAGGCAAAGTTTTAAAATCGGATATCGCCCGATCAGGTAAAGCTTGGAATCTGTGTTGGGGACGACTCTCGGCTACGACCACACCAACTTTTAGCTCAACAGCTTTAAAACTGCCCGAGTTGTAGCCATTTTTGTTTTGTAAGGTCGATTAGCTGTGGCTGCCATCTTGACTGGGGTTGACTCCTGAAGTTAATCAGTTCTAGAAGTGCGAGTGTGTGATTACCTTTAGAGAGTTTCATCTAAATCCGTTCAGTGGGTCATGAGATATTTTGCTAACACAGCATGCACACACAAACCGAAACATTGCGTTTTTTTCCTTCAGCAGTGGGCGACATTTACAGCTGGGACACCAGTGTCTCTGTCCACGTTGAAGCCAGTTTTACATCTTCACGGACTGAAAGGGTGCAGACCAAGAAAAAAGCTCCTGATCCGAAAGAAAAAAAACCTTCAAGCTCGACTGAGATGTGAAACTGTAGTCATGGACGAGCGGAATCCCCTCGAGAGAAATAATATATGGTCAGACGAGACAAAGACTGTGTTATCTGACTACAACAGCAAGAGGTGGGTTTGGAGGAGTCAAGGTGATGCTTTTAAACCTAGGAACACTACCAGTTGTCAAGCATGGTGGAGGTAGCGTCATGCTGTGGTCCTGGTTTATTGAACAAGGTGAGTGGAATGATAAAGAAGGAGGTATGATCAGGGCAGTGGGCTCAGACACACATCAGAACTGGTTTCTGAACGGATAAAACAGGCTGCCATTAGGCGTCTGGAGCGGCGTTCTCAAGGCCCTGAGCTCGAATCTTTGACCTGAACCCCAGTCTGTGCAAAGAAACCAATTCTGCCGAAACGAGTGGTTGAATATATAGACAGGATTAGGCCAGAAGCTAGTTGATGGATAAAAAAGCCAGTGATTGAGGTGAAAGCTCCTATGGGACATTTAACCAAGTATTACTGGGGGTGTAGGGATATATTTCAGCCTGTATGCATAATTATGACCTTGAGTGGATTAGAGAAAATCCACAACAAATTTAAACTTAAACTCCACGTAGTGACATACATGTCTGCACTGCAAATGAACTTTTAAACCGAATTTGTCTTCCAAGATCTTAATCATCGGATCTTAATGCAAAAACCTTCTGTGAATTATTCAGCAGTGACTTCCTTCTGGCTTTAGACATGGCCAATAAAGTTTTATTTGTTTCTTTAAACATCAATGTTTTTGACCTGATGAACGGACTATTAGTGTCTTTGGTCTGGTGCAGTTCAGCTGAATTTTCAGCAGAGGGAGCTAGAGCATCGGGAACTTGAGCAACGGCGCCCATACACTCGCTCCAAAGTGAGTTTTTCTTCTCTGTCTGAGGAGAGAGAGAATAGAAGAGGGTGAAATGTTCTGCTCGTTTCCGCGGAGGCGCTGCAGTTCAGCAGCTTGTAGAGAAGTTGAACTGAAACTCTGGGTGTTCTCCCTCAAAGCAGTTTGATATGATGATCTCATTTCTTGGCTCCTGAGCTTGTCAGCTGAGGTAGTCGATCTCCCTGCAGCCTCACTTAACCTAATAACATCATACATTATGCACTGCTCCGAGTCTGCCTCCTGTGTGTGTGTGTGTGTGTGTGTGTGTGAGGTAGAGGGAAATGTTCAGTGTGTACTGCATCTTATAAACACAGCTCATTAGTCTTCTTAAAGTATAGTTTGACCCATACAATATTTTTTTTTCCTTCTCATATTATATACACACCCAGCACACCGTATTTTTCCACATGAACAGTTCCACTTTCACTTGAAGCTCAAGTTCTCTAGCAGAGGTCTGGGAGCTTGTGGATTCTGTTCAGTATCTTAGCTGTTCCTTGGACTGCGCTCTTCTGGAAGGAGATCTCTGAGGTTGTTCCTGGGATCTGTTGGAGCCACTCTTCCAGTTTGGGGGTCACAGCACCGACTTCTCCGATGACCACTGGTACCACTGAGGCCTTGACTCTCCACAACTTCTCTGTTTCCTCTTTCAGCCCTTGGTATTTCTCCAGCTTCCCGTGCTCCTTCTTCCTGATGTTACAGTCATTTGGGACTGCTACATCTATCACTGCTGCTTCCTTCTGTATCTTATCTATCACCACAATGTCCAGTTGGTTGACCATCACCTGTTTGTCAGTCTGGATCTGGAACTCCCTCAGTATCTTAGCCCTGCCATTCTCCACCACCCTTGGTGGAGTCTCCCACTTTGAATGTGGGACTTCCAGTCCATACTCGGTACAGATGTTCCTGTACACTGTTCCAGCCACTTGGTTATGGCATTCCATGTACGCTTTGCCTGCCTACATCTTATGTGCTCGACTGTCTCAGGGGCATCATTACACAGCCTGCATCTTGGGTCCTGTCTGATGTGGTAGACCCTGGTCTCTGTCGCTATTGTGCTAGGATCAGTCCAGCCCTCTCTAGACACTGGTAGGTCTATCTTGATGTCAGTGGCTTCTATCGCCTCCTTTGGCCAGGTTATTACCAGCAGAGTATCTGATGACTGGAACCACATATGTGTTGATGGCTTGGACTTTGTTCTTCCCATTCAGCTGGCTCTTCAGGACCTGCCTTATTCTCTGTAGGTACTTGGTTGTGGCTGACGACCTTGCGGCCTCATTGTGGTTGCCATTTGTCTGTGGTATACCAAGGTACTTGTAGCTGTCCTGGACATCTGCAATGTTGCGTTCAGGTAATTCAACCCCTTCAGTTGTGATCACCTTGCCTCTCTTGGGCACCATTCGGCTGCACTATAAAGTCTGACTCACATACCAATTTCCTTGCTGTATATCCTGGTGAGGTGGATCAGTGAGTCGATGTGTCGCTGATTTTTGGCATACAGCTTGATGTCATCCATGTAGAGAAGGTGACTGATGACTGTTCCACTTTGGAACTGGTATCCATAGCCACTCTTTGCAATCATCTGGCTGAGGGGGTTCAGGTCCATGCAGAACAGGAGTGGGGACAGAGCAGCACCTTGGTATATGTTGCACTTGATGCTGACTTGTGCAATTGGCTTTGAATTGGCCTCTAGAGTTTTCTTCCACATTCCCACTGAGTTCTCAATGAAGACTCTTAGTGTTGTGTCAATGTTATACAGCTTCAAGCTCTCCAGTATCCATATGTGGGGCATTGAGTCATAGGCTTTCCTGTAGTCAATCCAGGCAGTGCACAGGGTTTGTGTGTCTGGTCTTACAGTCTCAACTAGTAGCTGGTGCTTGGCTCCCCTGGTGTTGGTGTCAGTTCCCTTCTGTGCCTTGCTAAGGTACTGACCCATGTGTCTATTCATCTGAGCTGCTATGATGCCTGATAGGGTTTCTGTGTTGTACAGAGGCAGGTGATTGGCAGATACTTGGAAGGAATCGCCCCTTTCTGGAGGTCTTTCATGATCAATACTGCCTGGCGTTGGGTCAACCACTCAGGGTAGGTTCTTCCATCAGTAGTTGGTTCATTTGTCTTGGTAGGCATTCATGGACAGTGGTCAATTTCTTTAGCCAGTAGGTGTGGATCATGTCAGGTCCTGGTACATTCCAACTTTTCATTCCTGAAACTCTGTCTTGGATGTCTGCCACTGTGATAGTTACTGGTTCTTGCTTTGGGAGATTGTTGTGTTCAGATCTTAAATCCTGAAGCCATGGGGCATTATCATTGTGTGATGCCTCCTTCTTCCATATGTTTCTCCAGTATTCCTCAGTCTCAGTTCTGTGTAGATCTACTCTTGTTATTTCCCTGCTTTTAAGGATAATATACTTTGTACTTTGCTGGCTTCTGCTTCTTGAGCCTACCTCCTCAGGCAAGTAGTCAGAGTTTTAAAGTGTTGTTTGGCAGACTCTAGAGCCTCAGGATCTTTCTTTATCTCTGGATCTTTCTTTATTGCATCTTTCTGCTGCCCTAACAGCTGGCTGGTTTCTCTCCAAGTTGCCTTAATCTTAGCCTCCAGCGTCCTTCTTCCCCATGGGGGACAATAATCTTTATTAGTTGTAGGCTTTATTTTATAGCCAAGCATTTCAAGGACTACTGTTACTGTGGTGTATAACTGTTTATTGGTTTGTGTAATGGTGTAATGGTGGTAATAGGGATATTTAACAGTGCTGCATTCACATATTTTAGAAGACTTTCAGAGAGTACTTTGTCACTTGTCCAACCTGGTCATAATCTTCAGTTTCAGGTAAGCATGCATTGTATTTAGTTCTTCAGGTCTTTCTGATAGGGCTTGGTACTCTTACTTGGATGGTGGGGATGATGGTATCTCCCCCCTGACCTGTCATTCTGGCTTCCCCTGGCTGTAGCATCTTTGTTGTACTTGTTCAATCTCTTGATGTAATAGCAGGTTTCTCTCTCAAATCTTGAAACACTAGAGTCCAGAGTTGTTTCTGAGTCTGGACGTTGGGTATCAAAGTTTCCATAGTTCCCACATCCTTCCCATATAGCCCCTCTCTCTGGACTTGCTAATATAGTAGCATTTATTTCAACAGTGTTGAGTTCTCTGACCTTGTCTATTAATGTCTTGTTCCAGTAAGCCTTTCTCATCAGAGCGTCCTGATTCCCCAAACATTTGACATGGACCTTGTTAATCCAGGCAATGTCTGAGTCTGCATGGAATTATATATATATATATATATATATATATATATATATACTGTATATGCTCCTTTACAGATTCCGGGGAGCTAGTGTCTATCTGCAGCCATCACTGTGTGAGAGGCGGGGACACCCTGGACCTGGTCCATTACAGGGACACATAGAGACGAACGAGACAAACAATCATTCACGCTCTCACTCACACCTATGGGCATTTGTAGAGTTACCAATTAACCTAACCTACCATGCATGTTTTTGGTCTGTGGGAGGACACCGGAGTACCCAGAGTAAACCCCCGAGAGCACAGGGAGAACATGCAAACTCCACCCAGAAAGGCCCCAGGCCAGGAAGCAATCCTGCAACCTTCTTGCAGGGAAGCAACAGCTCTAACCACTGTGCCGCTGTTCTACCGTATATATAGTCCAAGTTGTGGTCAAAACTTGTAAATGACGTGATGCGTGATCTCATGGGCTATTGTAAGATTCTCAGAAAATACGATGAGTAGTTAAAAAGTGTGTTGAGGTTGACTCTCAGCTACTATTACACCTAATTTTTGTTATAGGCCTCTGTGTGTCGGCTAAAAGTGTTTAGCTGCGGTGGCCATCTAGAATTGGGGGTGACTCCAAAAGTTTTTCAGCTGTAGATGTTGTCCCAATGAGTACTTTCTAATAGTCTCATTAAAATTCATTCATGAGATATTTTGTTAACAGACAAACACAGTTGACTTAAATAGTTATTGGCAAAGTTTTAAACACAAATCTTTGTGATTTTCGCTCAAAATCTGTACAACTGGCAGAGTTATAGCCATTTTATGTTTGCTTGGGTAACTTAGCTATGGCAGCCATCTTGAACTGAGTTGATTCTAAATGTTGATCAGTTGTAGTTGTGCATCCAGTGATTATTTTCTGAGAGTTTCATTAAATTCCTCCACTGGTTTATGAGGTACTGTATTTTGCTAACAGACAAACAAACACACACTAACACACACACACGGGAAAAGCTCATGTTAGACACCTGTATTGGTGTGGCAGTGCGCTAACATCATGTCATAACTCGGGAGGTACTGTCCAGAAGAGCGAAACCAAGACCAAAACACGGAGACGGAAGTAAAGGTAAGTGAGTTTATTTACAGGGTGAGACTATATACAGTGGGCGGTGTCCGGAGTGGTCTGCAAGAGAAGGAGAGCTAGGTGAGTCTCGGGTACAGGTCTTGATCCACACAGCAACAAGGAAGTGGTTAT
>NC_051432.1:3539964-3545304 GCF_001649575.2 Kryptolebias marmoratus
ACAGGCAACAACAAAGAACGTGGTTAACACTAGGAGCTAGAGTTCAGGTTAGACGCTGAGGCGGAGAATCTAACCCAGTAGGTTCGATGCTCCAGCGAAGGTCTGATCACCGCCTGCTGCTTAAATCCTGGCTGGTCTCATCAGTGGTATAAGGAACACCTGTGGAACAATAATTAGTGGCGCCGCCCAGAGGGCGGAACCAAAACCCAGATCCTCACACATCAGGTCCTTTAAGGACACTAGTTTGATCCTATTAGCTCGACTGTGACTCACTGTTTGAACTCTTCATATCAACAAAGCAGCTCAGATCAGAGGCAGGCCTGTGCTTTTCCTTACATTTACACTGAAACAATAGGATCAGCAGGGACCCGAGTGTGTTCTGTGCCAGCTGTCCTCGCTGTGACTTGTTTAGGCAGATTAGTCGTCCGCAGACCACATGAAATAATAAAAAAACAACAATCGCTGTGAAACAAGTCTGTGTCTAAAAGCTGTTTGGATTTTCCTCCCATCCTAATTCTGTTAGAGCCCAGAACTGAGCCACACCCTTCTCTAACAACATTATAAAGCAATCTGAGATGGATGGCCGGAAGTGTGGGGATTTAGAGCCCTTTTCAGCTCTGGGATACAATGATGGATGCCATTAGTGTCTGGTTAAGAAATAAAAGAGGGGGGCAAATGTGCTATATCTTCTGGCAAGAATTAGCACTTCAGAATCACATTACTTCTTTCTTTGTTTTGTGAATGCTGAGTCAGTGTTCACATTATTGTTGTCCTTTTTTATTATTTTCATACTTTTTTTTTGAAAGTTAACTGTTTCTACATACTTTGTGCTTCTTTAATTGTTCATGTAGCAAACCATTCAGCTCATTCAGGAGATAGCTGTGACTTTTGTTTTTTTGTAACTTTAATACTTTTTTCAAATATTTCATTTTATTTACAAAGATAAAACATTTAGATCTCTCCAATTCCTTCAAATACATTGTGTTCTTTGAAATCTGCTTCAGCATACTTACTGTTTTTGTCTTCTTATACTATACTACTTTTAGCTTTTAGCCAACCTTCTGCTACATTTTGCTTTTAGATAGCTTTTTGACACATTTAGCTAGCCTTTTAATGACTATAGCTTTTAGTTAACTTTTTTGCTTCTTTTATATAACATTTTGGTGCTATAAGCTTTTAACTTGTGTTTCGCTACTTTAAGCTAACATTTTGCTTTTTTAGCTCTTACCTAGCATTTTTAAAACTTTTAGCTTTTGATTACTTTTTTTGCTTCTTTTACTGGCATTTTTCTCATTTGAGCTTTAAGGTACCATATTGCTTCTTTTAGCTTTAGCTAGCATTTTGTTCCTTTAAGCTTTTAGCTAGCATTTAGCTCCTTGAGCTGACATTTTGCTTTTTTTAAACAAATTGTTAGCATGTAGCTTTTTTAGCTCATAGTTTGCATTTTGCATTTTGTAGCATTTTTATATTTCACTTTTTAGCTAGCATTTTAATTATTTAGCTTTTAGCTAACATTTTACATTTTTTAGCCTTTTTCTTATTTAATTTTAGCTAGCATTTTTAGCTTTTAGCTAGCATTTTAATCTTTTTAGCATTTTAATAGTAATTTGCTCCTCTTTCATTATAGATAGAATTTTGCTGTTTTTAGCATTTAGCTAGCATTTTGTTCCTTTTAGCTAGTATTTTGCTCTATTAAGCTTAAGCTAGCTTTTAGCTCCTTAAGCTTATAGCTAGCATTTTTTAACAATTAGCTAGCACCTAGCCTTTTTTAGCTTATCATTATCATTTTGTTTTTAGTTTATATCTAGCATATTGCAGTTTTTAGCATTCTCTAGCAGTTTTATTTTTTACCTATCGTTTTGCTTTTTAGGCTTTTAGCTTGCATTCTGTTTCTTTTAGCTTTAACATTTCAGTTTCAGCTTCTTCAACAAATTTCAGCAGTCATTCAGCACTCAGCTTCTCACTGCATTTTCAGAGAAAAAAGTCATTTCTGTAACATTGTGTCCTCAGATGAAGGCGGAGGCAGCGTTTCAGACTCTCCACCTCTCGTTGGCTCAGAGCTCCTCGTGTCTGGAAAGTCTGACAGGCTGCTGATGAAACAGCTGTCAGAAGCCTTAAACTCTCCTCCAACGTCGTGTGCGCGCACTAATGGGCCCGTGGCAGCTCGTTTGCTTGTAAGCCGTCGTTCAGATTTCTCTTTTTCCGTCGCCTCCCCTCTTTCCTCTGGCTTCCAGGGTTTATTGCAGAAAACAGCAGCTGCTGTCAGATGTCTGAACCTTTTCACTCAGACTCTCTGTGTTTTCTGCCTTTTCTTTGTTTACTGCAGTGAAGCTTGCAGCTGCCTCACAAAGGAACAACAATCAAACAAAAAGCACTCATTTACGCCCACTGTGGGCTCGTACCATAGGAGAAGGGACGGCCTAAACTTTGGCTATGGGAAATTAGCTATGGAAACCTCACAGAAGCCTTCTCAGGATATCAGCTTCCAGCTACTTAAAGAGAACAGAAACTCCTCTGTGCGCGGAGCTTCTGCAATTTAGTGTCTGAGATTTTTGTTTAAAGCAGAGAAAATAAACGCTGCGGTGAAAGAAACCAGAACAGAAAGTGCACGTTTGAGTCTCTGACTTTATGGACATAAATGTCCAAGAAACCGTCCACAAATGGAGATTTTTGGTAACCTTACACTGTAAAAAAAAAAAACTATTACAACTTGAAACAATCTTTAGGTCTGTGTTAGTGGTATGTATGTAATTAATTTTAAAGCAGTTAGAGTTTCATCATATTTTTTTAAATGATAACCAAAACAAAAACCATCATTCATTTTAAAACAAAAGGGCTATAAAAATAGAACAGCACTGTTTAAAGTTTAGGATTTTTGTCGCCTACCACGGAGCAGCAGAGGTGGACGTGTCTGTGTGAGTGTGTGTGTGTGTTTATTGCCCAAAATATCTCATGGACCAAAAAATGAATTTTAACAACACGTACAGAAATCACTGCATATGTACAGCACATCTCCGACTGATTAACTTTTGGTTAATCCAGATGACCACCACTGCTAATCCACTTTCGTCAACACATAAACATCATGATGCAGGGAAGACGGCGTCCCCCGTATGAGGACACCGGTCTACAGACAGGAAAATCTGCTTTGGAAGTGGATCTGCTCAGACGAGGTATGACTAGCTCCTAATATCAGTCTGGGACCCATGGTTTTACCATCCTAAAACAACTCAAATCTTCTGAATTTCAGAATGGTTCATTCATCCATCCATTTTCTTTACCCAGTTTTCTGTGCAGGGTCGAGGGGATCTAATCTTCGGAGGCCACAGGGCAAGAGGCAAGAATACACGCACAGGTCGCCACTCCATCACAGATAATGGTTCATATAAATGCTGTTATTTAAGTTTTTACATCTCTGTCAGTTTCACATTTCATGGGTATTTTGGTAGAACTATTATGAATGTCCTGGTCACAAGATCCGGCAGAAGTGCTGCGTCTTGCTGCTGCTACCGCTGTCTGCACTTGGAAAGCACCCCAGAATCCTGGGTAAAGAGCCGAGTGTTGAGAAACTGAGGGTCGTGTAAAGGTCTGTGAAATAGTGTTTGCATGGACTGCTAAGAAACTTTATAGATTAGAGCATTTATAAGATAACATCCTCTTAGTATTAATAATAATAATAAAAAAATTCTGGCACTAGGCAAGATTAATAGTCGCCATCTTGCTAGGTGCCACACCTATCACTGTGTACAGTTCAAACGTCAAAGCCACACATTGTTGACGCCTTGAGCGTGTTGCTGTACCATTAGTTCCAAAACGCATTGAAATAGCCTTACATTATTTAAAAACATTTATTGTGCATGTTGTGAAAGCAGGAGTCAGGGGTGTGCTGCAATGAGCCTCCCTTCAAGAATTAGCAGGGGCTAAACGTTGATATAATACTACTTTCTTTGAAGTTCAGGATCTGATAACGATAACAGTGAATGGCGAAACACTGAGCTCTTTGGCTGAGTTTAGCCTCTTGTCTTCAGATATCCACGGTCTGCTGCCAGGCTGGCAGTCATTGAGTTTGCCCACATAGCACCTACCAAGATGGCGGCACAAACTGCCATCTTCAGCCACAGGAAACACGTTGCTTCCACCAGGCGGAAGCTATAGTTTCATGTTTTGTTTCCCACGATTATTATTTGTAATTTAAAATAAATAAATAAAATAAAATACATATGTGTGGAGTGGGCAGAGTGGTTTAGATCACACGTTAGATTTCATTTTCACGTACAGAAAACGAGTTTCCAGGGACAGAGATTGTGTATTTCTGGTAATTTTTTTCCCCTCACGATCTGCGGCTATCTCTGTTTCAGAGGTGACAACAATCCACTTTGATTTCAGGTGTGACTAGCTGTTAGCTCGTCAGGGTTAAACTCTTGTTTCCTCCAAAGCAAGTTTAAAGAGCCATCAGCTGCAGGTGAGACAATGACCATTCCTAACTTTTTACACAGAACACCACTTCAGGATGGCTCACAGTGTTTAGCCTACAAACAAACCTTTGTAGAAGCTACAACAAATCCGAAAGCTAAAAATAACCGTGTGAAAGTACTCTGCCTATAATATATATATATTTTGGTTTAATTTCGAGCTTAAATATCCACATACCCACGGTGAATGTGGTTCGAGCTCAATTTGACGTCACCACGAGTGTCGCGGCTGTGATTGGTCGGCTCGCCTCTCTTCTTCTTCTTGTGTTTTTGTGTGTGTGGAGGACCACGCTTCGCCTCCTCTCCACCTCCTCCTCCCCCCGCCTCCCCAGTCCATCCTTTAAAAGGCTGAGCCGCCCCGCTCGCCGCTCAAACCGTGGACGGAAGGACACGCGGTAGGGACGCCCGCGTGTGAGCGCGCGCGGTCAGGTGCCCCCACCTCAACCAACCCACCCCCGCCCTGCATTGTTACTCGGACTCACGGCTGTGTTCGGCTCGCTTCGGTTCGCCCGGTCCGGACGGGAGAGGGTCGGCGGGGTGACGAAGAAACGGCAGGAGGAGGAGAAGGTAACCGTTTGCTAACGCTCGCGCCGCGTGCAGACCGGGGAGGCGGAGGAGGAGGAGAAGGAGGAGGAGGGGGGTCCTAATCACGTCATCCTGTCGGTGCTGTCTTTCTGCCACCGAGTGTTTCAAACTGTAAACCTCTGTTTCCTTTTTTCGGGTTTAGTTGTTTTCTTTAAATGGCGTTGGTTGTAAAGGCAGCCAGCCCGGTGTGTAGCTGGTAGCAGGACAGCTGGGCGGTGGTTTCAGCCTCTCCGGCTCCTCTCTCTTGTATTAGGTTCAATTTATTGATTCATCTCATCTCCCC
>NC_051432.1:3545341-3586827 GCF_001649575.2 Kryptolebias marmoratus
CACACACACACACACACCCCGCGCCGCCAGCTCCCCCTCCGGCGTTTATCGCTATTGTTCTGCGAGGTTGAACCGGGCCTTTTAGCTCCACCAAGGAGAGAGGGGAGGGTGTTGGTTCCCAAAGACAAACGCAGGTTCTTAAAGCTCCACTTCAGACAAACAGAGGCTCTGAACAATGCAAGAACCCGCGCCTTTCTGACAGGTTGGCTCACAGCTTCAGGACCCACTTCTGAAGTGGGTCCACCTTTGTTGCAGTTTCTCACACAGATTATCATCTGTGTTTTTCATATTTTGCAGGCCTGAGCAGAGTAATCCCCCCCGTCCCTGTTGACCGCACTGGGTTGGGATAAAGAAAGCAGCCTATCAGCATGCAAATCTCAGTGATGGAGAGATGCTGTTGATCCTCCCGGTTTTTGGCTCAGAGTTTGTTTTTTCATTACATAATCCCGTCCCATCCCTGTGCTTTGGGGCCTGACTGGGTGTGGTTTGGCCCTCCGGGGTGTGGAGGCTCTGCCCCCTGCCTCAGAGACACACGAGGACCCTCGGTGTGGGGACGTGGTGAGGGTTTCTTCTTTCGTGTCCCGCCCCGCACGCCGGCACGGGTGTGACTTGACAGCCTCGCGTCGTACTGCTTTCTGGCCCAACTCCAAGGTCTGTGCCTGCAGGTTCTGTGCCGGGTCGTGTTTCAAAACACTTAAAAATCCACTGTGTCACAACAGCTGAGCCGAACCCACTGTAGAAGCTCTGGGTATGTGGGCGAAACCCTCCGGCTCACCAAACCTGATGTGGGTAACCCTACGAGAGCCGAAACGCTCAAGCAGTCGCAGCAGATTATGCCATGTCCGGTTTCCCATTAGTAGTGTGGGTTTCTAACTCTTTGAAGGAACCTCCAGACTGAGCAGCAAGGGTCGTAGTGTCACCCTGAGCGGGTTGTCGGGTCATGAGGATGTGTTTAGGACAGAAGTTTCTGTCTACGAGCTGAGATCCAGCTGTTTTTTTTTTTTTTTTTTCCAGTGCTACACGCTGACTTTTCCCCTCTCCACACCTTCTGCTTCCCTTTCCTCTTCCTAACAACGCAGAGGAGCTCAAAATAAACAGGTCTGTCATCGTGGCGGTGCTTCCTCTGACCCCTGGGAGCCTCCAGGGTAGGGTGGGCGGGGGGGACTGGAGAAAGCCTTGTCTCTTCGTTTTGACTTTAAGAGAGCTCGTTTAGGATTGTGACGTGAACGTTGCTCTGCATGACTGCGAAAACACAGAGCCCAGTGAGGCGACAGCACAGGTCCGGGCGCTCCGTTTGTTGTGTGGACAGATGTTGAGCTGCTGAAACGCTTTCACAATCTGCAAAACCAAAGTCTTATCTGGCTGTGGACGAGGCCTGCGTGGCGTGTTTGCATTGCCAGTTTGAAGTGCAGCATTGTGTTTCTCACAGATGTTTGTGACAGTCACTTTTCCTTTTATTCCATAGGGACAACTTGAAGTATATATATGTTTGATTAAATTACAAAGTAAATCCTCACATTAACTTCAGGGCTGGGAGGTAAAATGTATTTATTTTTTTTAAATGTGTTGCAGACTTGGATGACCCTAAATCCATTGATTTTTGTCAAAGTTAATCTGTGCCGTTGCTTTAAGAGTCGGCAGAATCGTCGACTGTTTGTCCCAGTAGACTTACCGTAGCTTCTCGTAGTGCAATCACATCCATTATTTTATCCCTTTGCTGAACCCTGAAAAATATCTGTAATAATTGAAGTTAAAACACAACTGTGTTCAGTAAACACGACTTTCCAGTGATGAACACAACACTAATCGTGTTAGCTTATCTGCGATGTTTTCAAACAGTTGGCATCTGTGCTAACTGTTGGTCAGCAGCCTGTGATCAACAAGGTCTTTTGACATGTTAATGTTTAATCTTTATTAGGCATAAAACTATATAAATAATGTTTATTTATGTTTAAATAAGCCATAGTCATTTAAGTCAGTGGTCCCCAACCTTTTTAGGTCCACGGACCGGTTCATTATCAGACAGTATTTTCACGGACCAGCCTTCAAAGGTGTGGCGGATAAATACAACAAAATAAAATGATACCAACGGCATGAAAACGGGGGTATTTTTTACCTCTACTCCCCCTAATGTTCTGTGTTTAAACACAGCCTTTAAAATAAGATGCACCACAAATATAAAGTGCACGAAGAATACAACTCACCATAACGCTGAATCAGTGGGAGCCCTGCGCCTGTTTTTCAGTACAGAGACGGTCCCATCTAGGGCTTCCAGACGTTTGTTTTTTCCTGATTTTGCTGCTTGTGGGTTTGTTTTTAGCGGTAACATATCACGTGACCTAGATAAGCATGGTGACGCGCATCAAAAGTGAGTTATAGACGGATGTAGTGGAGAGAATCTGGTCCGTTTTAAATATAAATGTCCTTCAGACTCCGGGAAAAAAAAAAAGGAAATACTGTAAGTTAGTTTTTCCTTCTGTGCGGCCCGGTACCAAATGACCTGTGGACTGGTATTGGTCCGCGGCCCGGGGGTTGGGGACCTCTGATTAAAGTTTAAAGATGATTAAAATGCACCAGTAATTGTTTTATAATCACATTGCAGCTCTCAATCGTTGTTTTTTTTAAATTAGTTTTTTCAGGAACAATTTTCTGGTCTAGAATCAACAATAAATGCTTAAACAAAGCTTAAGGACTTATAAAATGTCAGAGTGCAAATATATATATTTCTCCTGTGTGAGAGCTAACTCAATCGTCTGGATGCAGAGCTCATCTAAACGAATTTGCGTTAGACGTTGGCTGGTGGCTGCACCCTTCGGAGAGTTTCACTTTCAGTCCCGCACCTGTGGACGTGGGAAAGCTAACTCCGTTCTGCCTGTCGGGATCTGTTTTAGCAACACACACACAGGGCTTGAGCGTCGTTTACGTCGCTCACTTTAAAAAAAAAAAAAAAAAAGTCTGAGTGTTTGTTTTT
This sequence comes from Kryptolebias marmoratus, assembly GCF_001649575.2. NCBI lineage: Eukaryota > Metazoa > Chordata > Actinopteri > Cyprinodontiformes > Rivulidae > Kryptolebias > Kryptolebias marmoratus. The sequence goes on from NC_051432.1 coordinate 3,548,313, forward strand.
GAACTGTGGGACTGAGGGATGAGGCAGTGCTGCAGCTGTCGTCATTGTGGTTTGGAGGCTGGCGCTCTGCTGGCCGTTAGGATGGAGCGGTGCGTGCTGGCGCTGCACTTTTAGGCACCGGGGCTGTCTGAGACCAAGGCTAGGCTGGGCTGGGTGCACTGTAATTATTGAAAGACCAAGTCAGCCGTTTGTCGACTTGATTTAGGTCCCTGAAATGTAAGCCCAAAGTCGTACATTGCACTCTGCTGTTTGATTATAAAACAGTATGTTAAAGCAGTGCTTTTAATATGAGGTTCTTGCCCGTTTATAGACGGCTCGACAACTCGGACAGAATTGCACTATTTCTCCAAACTCTAAAGAGCTAACAGCTAGTCCGAGTGGGGTCGAAACCAAAGCGGATTGCCGATTTCCTAAAACAGAGCTTTGTTGGTTTGTTTTGCAAGCACAAGTAGCAACTAGCATTAGTACTTCTGGGGGTATTTCTGCTGAAACAACTGTAATGTGCAGCTGATGATGGTGTTAAGGTTGATCAAGCAATGTTTGCATGAACCCCTGGGAAACATTTGAAGGAGGATGGCTTTAATCCACTTTATTCCTGGCCCTGTTCGCTCATAAATCTGGGAAGAATTAAACTTTCTCCAAGCCTTTCAAAGAGCTAGCTTTTGTACTCTGATTGGTGCATGAGGCAGTGTTTTGTAACGGGCCATTTACAAGTTTACATATGGGAGGGGAAGCCTTTGTCTGGCCATGTCCCTGTGTCTTTTAGGACACTGTATGACCACAACTGCGTCTTGTCTTTCATTCCCATCGGAGTCGTCGCAGGTTTGAGTCGTTTAATCCCAACTGGAGGCAGATCAAAGTGTACAGTATGTGTTTTTGCGCACACGAACAACGGATGGCGGTGTTTTGATGCGTTTAGTGAGGCGTGCAGACGAGGTGGAGGATCAGAGCATATCTGGCCTCAGCTCGTCCTGCACAGTCACAGAGACGGTAACTGATCTGGCCCACAGGCGACCCACTGTTATATTGACTCTCTGCTTGGCGGCTTGTTTATTCAGAGCTGGGTTTTGCACAAGAGTGGACACTGGCTGCCCTCTTTTAATCTGAATATTGCTGTACTTTATTAAAAGATGTCTTATGTTGTGTAGTTTGCCTGGTTCTCCATTCAACCTGCTTGGTGCCCGTAAGTCTTTTTTTTGGTGAAGTTACTTTTGCCGCCTGCTCCTCCATTCCTTTTGTACCAGTTAATCCACCCACCCCCACCTATCTCAGCACTGCGCCCGAGGGGTGGATACGTGGTGCAAAGTGCGGACAATAGGTCTGCCTGTCTGCTGCTTTTATAACACTTGAAACTCATGTGTGCATGCAAACCCAAGATGACTCTGGTTGATGATTGACTGTCCAGTGAGTTGTTTTCACCTCTGTCGGCTTGTGGACTCGGCAGCACGGCGTGCTTGTTGCTGTTAGTAAATGCTGCTGGGTTTTAGAGCAGATCGTAACCCGTTTCCCAGCAGCCTTTGAGGCCACTGCTGCGATTAGCCTGGGGTTTATGCAGTTTTTTTGACCGTTTTACCCTTCAAGACATTGTGGTTTTTCTGTTCTAGCGTCACTCCACCACCTGCTCCTAATGGCTCTATTGAGAGTCTTGTGTTCGCTTGGTGCACGTTGTATGGCTGCGATTAGAATAATCTGCATGTCCAACCGCACTTCGAAGGCAGAATTTACATCTAGCCTGAGGCTCATTAGAGACAAACTCTGCAAATCCCTGTCCTGTTTTAGTGGTACGGTCCTTCGGCTGTTTGTGTGAGTTTAAACTGCTGAACTGTTGATGGGAGATTCATGTGAGGAGTTGAGTCGGTCCCATTTCAGCAAATATGATTAGTTTGTGTAAAATAATTGCAAAGACTGTATCTGCACAGGAAGCTTCATAGTTTGTGAGCAATATCTTAAGATGTTGGACTCAGATTGTTGGAAATGACTTTCAGCTACTAATGCATCAAATTCTATCAGAATATCTACAAAACGGATTGAGTTATAAACATTTTTGCGTTTGCGAATGTGGTTTAATTGGGTTGACTCCAAAATACAAGCTGTACATATCTTCTGAAAGTTTCATTATAATCCATCCAGTCGGTCATGAGATATTTTGCTAACAGACACGTTCAGGCAAAAACGTTATCGCCTGCCTTTAGCCTTCCAGCGGCAGGTTATTTATTCTTTTTGGTTTAAGTTTTATGGATTTGGTTTACATTTTGTTCATGCTGAAGCTCACTGATCAACACATTTATCAGTTGTTTTGTTAATTTTTTTGTGGGAATATTCCTCTTTGTAATGCAGAGATGCTTGATAATGATTGTGGAAAGAATATGATGTACTAATGATTGGAAGTATTTGATTAACTTAAGACAAGCAGTTGCATCTTCACTACTGCCAGCCAGAAGTGTGTTTGTGTGTGTTTGTTGGATAACGTACTACAACAGTTACTCTGTGTCCTGGTGAGACTGTAGCTTTTTCTGACATGTGTACTGTTGTCAGTCCTGATGGCTGCTGATGGGCACATGAACTGATGAGCAGCATGATTTTAGGCATCAGCTGCAACAAACCCATATTTTCCTCCTTGTCCTGTCATCACAAGGCTCTGACAGCTTTACTATTTTAGCTACTATCATTTGAATTGAGATCACCTGACAGAAAGGCTTTGTATTAATAAAATTGGGGTAGAGGAACAAGACGTTTTTTATTATAGAAGTAGTTTAAAGTCACAATAGTTAGCAAAAATTAAACGCTTAAAAAATGGGATTGACAACTACGTTAAGATAAGATTGAGTTCAAAATACATTTAGTGATCTTGAAGCACAATTTCTAATTTCACCTGACATCCTAGAATAAACTACTTTAGCTGTAATTTTAGACCGTCCAAAGCATCTTAACCAACTTTCCTCCCATTCTGACGTTGATGAGTTATTTCAAAGATGGGCAGAATTTAAAAATGGCCGACTTCACTATAACGCAGGCCTCTGGATCAGTGATGCACAATATATCAAAACTTATTACAACGTCTAGATCGCTAAAGATCACAGCCACAAACTGGATGCCTCTGCAGAGGGGAATAATCTGTTACAGCCTGCTTCTGACTTTATTATTTGCAAGAAGGAAAGTGACATGTGGGTTTGGTGGGGATTCTAGACAAAGTGTTATTGCTTCTTGGTTTCACTTCTGGTTATGTGGAAAAATGTCCCCAAATGCTATAATATGTAGGAATATAGCATGTTGAGCTTCTCTGCCTCTTCTGTCAGTCTGTTTTAGAGACACATGTGTGTGTGTGTGTGTGTGTGCTTGTTCATTCCAGCAGCAGATCCAGTTTCCTCTCCTCGTCCATCTTTCATCAGTCTGTGTGTGTGTGTGTGTGGACAAAGTGCTCTCCCTGCGATGCAACAGAAACGGCACCGCTGCCTTGTATGGTCACTCTGAGCAGCAGAAATATACACACAGCTTCTCATTTCTTCAGGTCCGTTTATGAAGCAGCTGGCTCAGAGGTCGTAAAGTGAAGTGGGAGCAAGTGCTGAATGCGTCCGAGCTCAGGGTTCTGCTTCGGTCTTTGGTTCCAGCAGAAACTGACCGCCCTCTTCCTGTCACCCCCTTCTGTCCGTGTCACAGATTCACTCGGGTTGGGCTGAACTCCCAACAGACAACAACATCTGAAAGTGATTTTTGTAAAAACCCTCCTCATGCTGCACCTTATCAACACATTTTGAGCATTCCCGTTGCCTTGCGAGTCCAGCCACCTTAACCGGCCCAACACCGGTCTGTTCTCACGTCCGAAGGTGTGGTTCTGGTAGGAATGTGAGAGTGTCGGTGGAACTGAAAGAATGCAGGAAGTGGCGGGGTCACCAAATTTTTACCATTTCAGTTTTTGTCTGCGTGTTTAAATGACAGTTTTACAGCGTGCAGGTTTTGATCGAAGACACTTGCTCGCACGCTCCCTGCTCGTCTTCCATCGCGCTCGGCCCTTTCTGTGACAAAAGCAGGACCCAGATGTTGCTGTTTGGAAAAGTCTGCAGAGTTGGAATGTGGGCAGGTCGGATGCTGATTCTTCAGATTGTTCATACAGATTTGGCAGCAGCACGTCTGCGTGCTGTGTAGACACGGGGCGGTTACTGTTTTCAAGGTAAACCATGGTTTAAAAGTCACCGTGTCAAAACAACAAAGTCATACAGTTCTTCTGGTTTAAAAGTCTAAATGCTAGATGACACAGACGGGCCTTTTTCCTCCTCTGTGACTAGCAAGGCCACCTGTCCCCTCCCAACCGGTCCATCCTCCACATGTTCTTAATCCGTGAAATAAACGATGCATGGTAGCGCTATCGCTAACTGGGTCAGGCAGTGATCGAGCTAATTCATTCTTTTCTCAACTCTGATGAAATAAAACATTTTATAACCTACATTTAAAAATTCTGCGTGAAATAATCTCTGTTTTGATACCAATATTGTTATCAATGTGTAAAAAAAAAAAAAAAAAAAAATTAAGAATGATTAAAATCGTCAAAGATTGCGAGAATTTACAGCTGATTCCACAAATGATAGATAAAAGAGCCAAGCAGGAGCTGGCACTTTGACTGCTTTGCTCATGTGTTATCTACGAAGAAATAATCTGAAAATTTCTAGCCAATCAGAGCGATTCCTCAGCTTCAGCCCACTGTGAGAACAGAAGCTCCAGGAAGTTAAACACAGGACTTTCTACTGCTGCATGTTTAAAAGCTGGATTCATTTAGACCCATTCTGAGGATCAGTTTCTGACAATAAATTGATAACCAGTAGACTAATTTTTAAAAATTCCAAATGTTTTGGATTTGTCTGTAAAACATCTATCTAAACCTTAGTGCTCATTAAAATAAGACCATATTGTCTGGTTGTACATTTTTGTCCAGCAGATAAAGCACTCAGCCTGTCGACCAGAGCACTGACATGTTTAATCCTACTTTTATTTTATTTTAAGTAATAGCAAGTAACTGGAGCCTGGTGGCTATTTTGGATGGCTGTTTGCTACTCATGATTAGCAGTGGTTTTTGACATTTTGGCAAATTCTCACAACTTAGCATTTGGAAAAAGTCACGTTTCCCTCCCTCACCCCAAATACAATCAAAAAGAGTGCCTCGAACTAACACGCTGAAAACAAATAGATGGGTATGTTTAAATGATAATGAATGTTTAAATTGCTTCAGGAACTCTGGCGGCACTCGGTCTGCTTTTTGCAGTGTTTACCTTTTTGTTTTTTGACACCAAGCCTCCAGTACGAGTATCAACTAACCCTCCTCCAGCTGTCTGCACAGTACGTCCCTAACCCCTGCCGGGCTCCATGCTGCTGCTAAATCCTGCTGCTTGTATTAAACAAAGTATTAGAAGTGACCCATTTCGTCTGACGGCACTTCCAATACCTTGACATTTAGAGGGAGACCGGCAGATGCAGCTGAACCGCCTGAAGACATCAGGAGAATTCAGTGACACTTTAGACAATAAATCTATTAGAAGTGGAACATAAATTCAACAAAGAGCTCTTTCTCTGTCTAGACTATCACAAGGTAATCTGACTACAAACTCAAACACATTGCCGCACAAAGGTTAATGCATTTATTGCATCAGGTAGACTGTAGTAAGAAGGAAAGGTTACAATTTTTTTTTTTTTGTTGTTGTTAGTAATATTTGGAGGTTGGCTGTTTTAGCCGTGGTGAGCGGTCTGTGATTTGATTAAACATCACGTGTCCCTGCTTTGGGTGGGGTTAACGATCCGCCGTGGTGTCTCAAAGTGTCAGCTGGTCAGACTTGATGCCTTTAGTTGCCCAGGAGGGAGTCATCACATGAGGAATGTTGTTCATGTTTGCAAAGCCCCCCTCCTGGCTTTAGAAGCTCCGCTGGTAACACTTGAAATGTTGCAGAACCGTGTCTGAGGTTTGAGGAGTCTGAATCTAAACGAGCCCAACAGGTTTTTCCAGAACAACTAACTAACCAGTGGTCTGTTTGCTCATGAGAACATCATCCTTCACATTGAGACCTCATCTAGCTTGTAATTTTAGCTTACCAGATGTGAATTAATGTGCATTTTAAAAGAAATTGAAGTTTCCAGAATAGTGTGCACTGTATCTCAGGTTATCTTACAATCTTTAACGTGCATAGATTCAGTGATTTGGTGGCTTGTGCCTCTTGTGGTGGTCTCATTATTGCAGGAGAAGCGACAGAACACCTTCATATTACGAACATGTACGTCTCTGTTAGCTGCTGTTGCTAAAAGTTGTGAAAATGTGCAGGAGGCAACAAAGTAATCTGTCAATAATGCAGAAGAGATTGTTTAAATTTGTGTTTTTATGCTCTGTAATGAATAATACTCCGTTCATACTTGTTTTTTTGGGGGGTTATTTCAGATGTTTTGACCCGTTTTCTGATTATGGCACATTCCTTCCTAAGAATTATGTTTTAGTTATTTTCTTTCCACCCTTAATGACTTGAGTTGAAACATTAATGGGTTACAAATTGGTTGATCACTAAATATCTGAAAATAAAGTGCTTCAGTGTTTTTTTTTTTTATAAATAAAATCCATCTGAAAAGGAGTTACTGTAACTAAAACACAGCTCTGCATCCATTTTTATTTTTATACAGAATTCGACAGCAGATAACAGGAGAAATGTTTTTTTTTTTGCACAAGAATAATAAAATTCAAGTTGCCAATTGACCAAACTGGTTAATTTAAAAAGAACTAAACACTTCTCTCTGCAGTGTGTTTCCTCGTGTAGCCTGAGAGTCAGGTGGAGGCGGTGGAGTTTGGACTTTTGTTCCTGCAGCCACGACTCTGTGAATCACAAACTGCTGCTAGGGTTTTATAGCTGCTGCCTGGAACCTTATATTCCCCGTGACAACCGAGGGGAGAAATGTCTCCGACGTCCTCCTTCCCGCTCGTCATCAGCAGCTTGTAGGATTGGAGTTCTTCCGGGCGTCGCGGGGCTTTTCACAGCTCAGTCAGCCACATGTAAAACAACTCTCTCTCTCTCATTAGCATGGTTACTCATCATGACAAGATGTTATAGTGCTAGCAGGAATAATTTCAGCAGCACATTGTCCAAACCAACATGGGGGGCAAATTACTAAAAACATTTTGTTTTTACTAAACCCATGTCAGAAATTTTAAGACAGAAAAATCAAACCAGTCTGATTAAAGCGACTGCAGAGGGCTGACACTAACGTGCAGCGTTTGTGGAGACGCTGCTCATCCTGAAAGCAGACTTGGCATTAAGCTTCATTTTAAAACCTAAGATGAGGCGACTGTAGTGGAGTTTTACAAAGAAGGAAATGCATCATCGTGCCACAGTGAGCCAGCTTGCTGTGACGCTGCTTCTTACGTGGCCAATCTTTGAAAACCACGACTATTTCTGTGTGCATCACTTGTAAAACTATGAATGTACCTCCAGTTTATGGTTTTATTTGTTTTGGTTTTTTTTTGTCCTGATACATTAAGAAGTGGGAGGAATCTGAATTTTTAAAAAAAAATTTTATTTAAGGAGCCAGTCCGGTAAACAACCTTCATTTGAAACAATTATTTGTAAGAAAATTAATTGAGTTAACCCCAAAATGAGCCAGTAGCATTTGTAGACCATAGATCCAACCAGAATGTGTGTCCATTATTGGTATGTTGTCATCCAGCCTGACATATAGTACTTGTTACCTAAAGAAAAACGAAGCTTGTTTTAGTCTCTAAGCAGGTAGTTTAACTGTGTTTGAAAACATTTTGATTGGAGAATTACAATCTTTTCCCCACAGTAGAAAGTCATTAGCAGAGGGGCCAAATGACCCTCTGCCTAAGAAGATAAGTTTTGGGTTTTTTTGTTTTTTTTTTAAGAGGAAATCTGGAGACAGTTGGGAGAAGAAGAGTATTCTGGAGGGGGTGGGAGGAAAGAAGGGCTGTGGATTAGAAGCAATATGTGCTTTAATGGGGAAAATAATCCATGGTGGATCCAGCATATATTCCATACTTTCACTGCGAGAGATAAATAAATCAAATGAACCTGATCTGAGCTCTAAAGCTAGTATGATCCTGCTCACGCTCATCCTTCACAGCTTGTTTTTAGCTTGTCTTTCTCAACAGATGTTCAGATTTGTCACTTTTTTTTCTCTCTAGATTTCTCTGCTGCTGTTGCCAGTCTAAAAACAAATTTGTCAAATCACAGAATTGCACAATGACCATGTTGAATCTAAACAGGAAAAGAAAGGCCTACAAATTAGACTATATTTTGTGTTTTTTAGCTCCTCCGTCTTCAGGGAATGATTTGGCTTCTCCCAGCTTTTAGTGCTCCAAACCACAGCTTTATTTTTTTTCCTTCAGTTTCCAGATGTTTGTTTTTTGTTTTTTTTGTTTTTTTTGGTCCTTCCCCATTTGTATTTTTCCAAGATGCAATTTTCCCTTCCTATAATCTTTTAATGAGATCTCAGTTTCTGCTACTATTAGGAATAGAGGCTCATCAGATCTTATTTTATAACGCGTTCTGATGGTGGTATAGTTAAATGGAGTGTTAATAATGGAACGTTACTGCTTTCACAGAGACTTTTCTGGCATCCTTGGGCTGCTTGCTTCCTGTTTTCAGTCTCCCCCAAATTCCTCTGAGGCCCCTCGACCATAAATGGTTTTTCCTTTGGCTGTGCAGGATGTGCTTATCATATGAACTCATGGAGATGTTGCAACATAAATGAGCATTTAAGAGTTAAATTTTTAAGACTGGGTTGGAGTTTATTTATTTATTTTATTTTTTCCCCCCACAGGACAGTAAAGTGTGGGAGCGAGAAGCCACTGAAGACGGGTGTGACCCTCCAGACCAATCCGACAGAAGCAAGGTGATATCCACACTTTAGGAGTGGGATGAAGCCGGATGGGGTTACTATGGAGACCACAGAGCCTACTGAAGCGACTGCACTAGCGGAGCCGTCCTCATTGCAGGAAAATGTAACGGAGGACGCCCCCTTTCAGCCGAAGGTAGAAACCGAGGCTGCTCCAAAGGCCAAAGATGAGCCCCCAGCAGCAGAACCCAAAGCAAAATCAAAAGCGGGTGGAAGTAAAACGCAGTCTGTGGCCTCCGCTGGAGCCTCTGGATCCAGCTCACGGGTGGGAACCGCCTCACACCGCACAGTGAACAATGTCAAGTCCTCTGCTGCCGCGCCTGGAGGCAGGAAGACGACAGCGGCGGCGGCTGCACCGAAAGCCTCAGCAGCAGGAGCTGTGCCTAAACGACCAGCGAGCGCCGCAGCCGTTTCCTCCACAGCTAGGAACCAAACTAGAGCGCCGGACAAGAGGCCTGTCGGACCTGCCAGGACGACTACTTTGCCCCGAACCACGGTGACAAATGGTACCAGAGCCAAAACAACGAACGGCACTTCTAAGAGACCTGCAGCAGAGGCTCCTATTGGGGCTAGACCCAAAACCACAAGTGAGTCTGTGATGAGTCAAGTAGATTTTAAAACTTGTTGGAAATCCTACAGTTCTCATTTCCCTTCTTGTTTTTGTTTTTTTTCTGTGCGTAGCTACAGCAACCAGAACGGCAACTTCCACTGCTCCAAAACCCTCCACTGCAGCAACACGACCTGGTACCGCATCTTCTAAAACCACGAGGTATGGCTGCTGCTTACCGTGTGTGTGTGTGGTGGGTGGGGGGCAAATGTACAGGTCTAATAACGCCCTCCATGTCTGAGACTGTAATGATCAGTTGAGTTTTCCTTTCTGCCTAAAGAACAGGGGAGACGGACGGATATCTGTTGTGGTCTTTGGGTCATTTGAGTCAGATTTGCTTGGTGAGTCACGTTTGTGAAACGACCCAATACAGAAGGCCTTAACAGAGCTGGTGACACCGAAGAACTGCCTCTTTGTTCCAGATAGACACCCCCCCCCCGGCAGGAACCAGACCTACCTCCCCAGGGCAGATAGCTGTTCACTTGGATCATCCTCTTTTTATAAAGGGGCAAATGCTTTGGACAGACTACTCCTGTTGAACTCAACTCGTCCTGGTTGTAGAGTTTTATAGAAGAGTTTTTTTTCTTTTATTTAGCAAACAGTAACTAGAAATCACTGACTTGTGTTTATGTGGCTCCATACTTTACTTGATGAACACATTTTAAAGCAAATGTTTTCCATAATACTCAAATCGAATCGTTCCACAGGATGTAATGTTCTGTGTTAAGAGACTTGATTAGATTTGGCACCCACTTGACTTCCGTCTGGGACGTGCTGATTGAGTGATTTAAAAGGCAGAGCTAGCCTTTGTGTTTGCTCATTTGATTGTTTGAAATCTCCTTTCTGTGCCCCAAACATCAGTTTCTGTACATGTAAAGTGGATACTGAGGTGCAGAAAACTGAATGTGTTTATAGAAAGGGGGGGGGGGGTGGTAACTGTATGAACGGTGTTAAAATGTTCCTCAGTGTTGTTGCTGAGTTCTTAACTGATATTAAAAATAATTTGTGAGCATATTCCTGTTTCTGGCTTGAACTTGAAACCACTTTCCCTTAAATCAATTTCCACAGGAACCCCCCCCCCTCCCCCCTTTTACTAATCATTAAAGATCTAAGTATTGGGCTGATATTAACATCCTAGATGGGGACAGGCATTCATGGGCATTATTGTTTAGTATTGGAGCAGAGGAAATTGATAACATCTAATCACTTTCCACACGTCTCTCAGTAGCTGCCCCTTGGACTGCTGTAAAAACAAATATTGTGTTAAATATCCCTGTTAGACACAGAGCTGCTTTCAGTTCTGTCTGCTGCTGATAAACTGTTAGATTTTAGGCTCTCAAGATTGGTTTACTCTAGATTGACAGATTAATATCTGTCAACCTGAAGCAGATGGTCGTAGTGGTAGTAGTAGTAATAATAATAAATTAGACAAGGCAGATTTAGCTACTGGATTGTGTTGGTTTTGGTTATGCGGGTGGAGAATGTTGATCCTCACAACATTTGACAAATGTCCCATAAGGGCCAGATTGAAGATCTGCTGATCACAGACGGACACGATGTGAGATTCAAACGTAAATATTAATCTGACCTTTCAGTTACACCTTCCATGTGGATAAGGACCTTGGCAGCTTTCATTAGGGAAATGTTATTTTAGGTTATGTGATCATTTACAAAGAGAAAACGTGTTTTCACAGATGATGATAAATGATACCTGCAGAGTACCTCTGCAGCAGAAAGACTGAATGGCTTTACTGCGGTGCTGAAACTTCACCCTCTGATCATCCATCTGCACCTTTTAACACTGACATAAAGCAGATCTTTGTATTTGATCAATTGAATTTAGTTTTGGGAAATGTCCTCGTTTTATAGCGCTCCTCTGGAGGGGCTGCTTCCTGCACATGTTTGTAGTTTGGCTTAAAAGAAGGACTTAATCAGCAATTTAATTTAAATTTGTCATTTTTATTCCAGCACACATGCTGCAGGGTGAAGAGTAGACGAGCATCAGCTCCCTCTGAGCTTTACTTTGTGGGTGGAGCAGTGTAGGGTGTGCACTTTGATGCAGCGATTCAAGCATCAGAGTCTGACAGCAGCTCGTTATCCAGGAGACTGTTAGACAAATGTTTCATCAGGACACCAGTGGGTGTCTCTCCCCTTTGGGAAATATTTGTTTGCACAACTATATATACATTTTTCTTTCTTCTGACAGATAGTGATTGTGAAGTTGGGTATAAAGATGTTCACCCAGTGTTGGGACATTTTCTAGGGTTTTTATGAGCAAGGATGGTATCAGAAGTTTAAATTTGACTCTGGTTAAACATTACCCAACTTTGCATTTGCTGTAAACTAGTGTCTGGTTATCACACAAATGACTGACTCTTTAGGTTTTTCCTGTTTTCCGAAACTTTGTTCCTGTTTGTGGTCAGATAGAGGAGCAGTCTCAAAGGTTTTTATTTATTTAATTGAAAATACAACCACGCCTTCCACTCACTTCTCCTAAGCCAGTATCTCACTGGGCTGCAGCTGTTGGAGACTCAAAACTGAGAAAATGGATAAATTCACTGAATACTGCGTGTTTGAGCCACTGAGCTGTGCAGCTGGTTTTGAAAACTAGTTCATTTTGAGCACTGTGTATTCTTGGCCTTGCACATTATTTGTTGCTGTACCCACCTCACATGTGGAAATGAAAACCCCACTTTTACTGCCTTGTGCTTGTCTGGCATGCAGTTGTCATATGAACACTTCTGAGGATTTTAAAGCACAGTAATCAAACTTTGTTTAAATGATTAGTTAAACGATGTTATTGCTGGAAGTGAAATCCAGACCAGGTTTATTTCTTGATGCCATGTAACCTCGTCTCATATGGGTCATGATCTGCCTCAGTGTCTGTTTTTACTGTGATGGCTCGAAACGCAGCAGAGGAATATTTAGTCATTTGGCGAATGAGCAAATGCAGTTACATACTGCGACTGTCAGCAGAAATTAGGTTTTGGCAGAATAATCCTCTGCATGTAGAGGATAAATGGAGATGAGCGATGAGCTTGCCACCGCTGCCTGGAGAAGAACCGCTCTGAAATATCAAATGAATTAATAACGTGCTAATTTATTCCTCACACTTTAATTTTCACTTATTGCTCAGAAATCTGATGCAAAGTAAACCCTATGCTTTAGAGGCTGGTAATGACCAATGTAAACGGTGAGACGCTGAGACTTCATCTCCTCCTGCTGCTTTCTGCACAACGTATCCAGAGTCGGGCCCAAATGCAAATGTATTTCTCCCCCCCCCTGACAATCTTTGTAAAGAGACTGCTCTAAAAGCGGCCCGTAGTGTCTGTGACAGTAACGGCGGGCGTCTAATGCTTTGTTGGAGCCGGGGCTCTTTGCCCGGCTGCTGCTAGGCTGCAGCGCTTCCTCTGAACTCTCCACTGAGCTGATTCAGGCTTTCGCTCTTCGTCAGGGAGAGGAAAGAAGACCTCCGCGACCATCAGGAATGTGAGCCGCTCTCAGGACGGAGCAAATCAGCTACTTTTGGACGGATTACAAGCCAAACAAAGCGCTTTGTTGCGATTCGTTTTACCGTAGGGGAGGGTGCTTTTAAACGAAGAGCCATTCATAAGGCTGGAAAAAACCACTGCTTTTATAAATGTTTGATGCAATCTTGGATTATACCTGCTGCCTTACTTGGTTTTGAAAAGGAAATGATATCCAGAGCTTATGGACTTAACGGGTTAAAGCCTTCTAGTCTTTAAAACTGAGGAGTCATGAGTGAAGAGTTGGGGAGAAGGCCTCAACATGTTCCTTCTGTTTCACATTTCCCATCTAATATCTGGCAAACGATGTGCAGCAGATTCTTTGCGAGATCACAACCGACGTAATGCATCTATGCATCTGTTGTAAACACTTGGGAACGCTGAGGAAGCGTAGAAAGCTCTTGTTTCTGCTGTGCCGATCTTTGAACACTTGTTTTGTCATTAAAATTACATGGACTGCTGTGTAGTGCCTCTCATCTTTTCAGCTGAGGTTTGTATTGATTTCAGTCCTCTGCTGGCAGGAAATGTAATCCATACTAATTCACAAACAGAACCACCAGCCATCAGCCACAGGCGGTGCGTAAGAGCGCAGTCATCAGAGTCCCATCTCTTGTTGCTATCCCTCAGACCCAACCTTTTTTTATGAATCATGACTCGTTATAAAGCCATGTCATAAAGGAGTGTTGTGTCCCTGAACTCCCTTATCCTCTGTTCACCGAACAATGAAGTCTGTGTATGAATAATTAATTTTTGTCCATCTATATTTCTATTTAAATGTTTGGTTCAGAGCAGGATTATATAGACTGCTTTAATATTGACCTTATTTCTAGTTGTGGTTTTCTTATATATAAAAACTTTCAGATCTGTACCTTGTTCTTGGTTTGTTTGGGCTATTTTCTTTCTTTCTTTTTTTTTTTGCTATTTTTTGCTAAAGGCAGAGGCTTTCTGGGTCTGACACACTTTCCAGAATTTGGACCGCACATGGCATCGCAGCCCAGATCTTCAGTCCGATGGCAGCCAATTAGAAAATGCTGCAGCGCTGACTTCATGTCTGCACAGTGGTTGTCCGATCTTGCAGAGACAATCTGTCATTGTAATGGCTATTGTGATGTGGGAGCGGCATCTGTGTGCAGGCATGCTGCCCCGCTGAAAGCCATCAGAATGCCTGTCATGGCATTAGCAGACGCAACCAAAACATAGATATATTGGTGATTAGACCTTCAAAGTTTCTGAAAGAGTTTTAATTTGAAACAAATGTCCCGAAGGATGAGGTTTTTAAGCATCTTCTGTTAGGACGCGGCAAGTTTCGGCCATAAAAACAGCAGTTTATATCTAAAATGTGCTCGGCAGACAGTAATAAACGAATCAAATGTAGATGGGTTTAGATCTATAAAGTGAATATGCACACTTTGATACTTTCCCGGTAGTTTTTGTACAGCACATCCATGCTCGGGACAAACTACCTGAGGCCCTGTTTAGCTCATTTAGACGCAAACCATGAGACAGGATATGAGGGGCTGTGGGTCATTTAAATAGTTAAGGGTCAAGACGATGTGCTTAATACAGAATATATTGTAAGATGGTATACTTCCTTCTGTATGCTCCGATTCTTCTGTTGTTTCTTTTCTTTTAAATAAATTTCATGAGGCTGTATTTTCCAGTATTCATTGCCACATTTCATTTCTGTATTCCTTTTACAAATGTTCACTGTACTCCGCCCCTTCTTTGGTGCACCTCTGTTCGGTACTTCCTGCTCTCCATTAAAAGGCATCGTGCACTAACAGGTTGATACGATGCAATCACACCAAAGGGTAACGCACAGATGCAGTCACTTTTTGTTCGTGCCATCTAAACATGTTCGTCTTTGCCTCCAGGCCCGCTGCAGTTCCTTCAGCATCTCGAGCAACGGCAACAAAACCTTCCACCACTGCAACTGCAAAACCTGCCGCTTCCAGAGTCACCACAGCCCCATCTGCTGGAAGGACCCTAACAGCACAGTCTCCCAAAACTGCTGCTGCTGCTAAGAAAGGTAGGAGGCCTTGTCACCAGATGCTGGTTGTCTGGAATAAGTTTGTGTAAATGCATCTCACATTATTGGTCTCTGCTGTCTGGACATTTTTAAAGGATTTAAATTTATTTTTTTCTTCCACCCCCAGCGGATGTTAGTCGACCACCCTCTGCTGCTGTGACCAAGAAGCCCACAACAGATTCATCTTCACTTGCTACCAAAAAACAGGAACCCTCTAAACCTACCACGAAACTCACCTCTGTTCCCAAAGGCTCCACAACAACCAAGGCTGCAGATGCCAAGGTGTTTCAGTCCAAACCTCAGCATCCTGCAAAACCCATCCCCACAAAGAGACCTGTAGCTGCCGCGCGGCCCCCTCAGACCAACAAACCGCCCCTGGACCGAACACCACCTGCTTCTCCGGCCAGCAAACCTGTTAGCGGCACCCCTGTGACAAAACGTGGAACCAAACCCACCCAGACCGTCCCGCCTTTCACGCTCACGAAGAAGACAGAAGCTGCAAATGCTGCCACACCTGCTGCAGGAACGCAGAGCGCAGCTGGTTCCGCCGCAGCTGCTGCAACTGAAGTAGAAACTCCATCAGAGGCTTCAGTGGCCTTACAGCAAGGATTGTCCAATTCTGCCTCTGCAGTGGAGGAGGTCCCCACCCATGTCTCAGACCAGCATACAGCAGCAAAGGAGGAACCAAAAGAGGAAGCAGCCCCCTCTCCATCACAAAGTCCTGTCAGAACCACGCCACAAACATCTTTTAGCGTGGAACCGTTAGAAAACAGTCCACCATCAGGAACTGTGCAAGAGCAGGTCTCCTCCCCAGCCAAGTGTTCCTCGCCACCTGTGGCCGGCCTGCCTCAGGAGAACGCTGACTCGACGACAAACCAAACTCCTCCCAAACCTGCAGCCCTCCCAGCAGCAGCCAAATCAGCCCCTCAGATGGCTCCTCCTGCCGATCTGAACGAGGAGGAGGATGAAGAAGAACGGGAAGGAAGCCAGCTGGTTTCTGTGTCTGAAATGAGTGGAACCACTCAGCCCACAGAGGAGTCTCGCCCCGGGTCGGGTGGACCAGCGGGAGGCTCTGCTTGGAGAGCCGGTGGCGCCTTGCTTTCCGAGCTGGACTCGGAGGAGGTGAGCGGCAGCCAGCAGGGGGCGTCTGAGCTGAGCGCCCCCGGCGTCCTGGAGGGCACCGAGAGCACCGACGACCTGGGAGACGGCAGTCTGAAAGGAGCCATGGACATGGAAGGAGCCTCCGCAGGTTCACCCGACTTCGAGAAGGTTCCCGACATACCTGTCAACGACTTCGAGGAGGACGATGAAGAAGATGAGGACGATAGCGACCGGGTGTGTGACATGGATGTGGGCTCGGAGCGGACAGATGAGCAGCAGAGACCCAGGCATGACAATGACGTTGACGAAGAGGAGGATGATGACGTGGAGATGGCCAGTGAAGGAGTCACGGAGAGCGGACTGGAAAGTTATGGGAATGCAGACGAGGATGACTTCGCTGACGATGAGAGGCTGGATAACTTGAACAGGGTGGCCCAGCTGCCCCCTCCCCCACCTGTGCTGCCTTCTGCCCCAGCTGCTCAGTGGGAGCACCCGAACCCCTTTGCAGATCCTTGGGCAGAACCTCTCCAGCCACAGCTGGTTCTGAACACTGCACAGGCTGCAGCAAGCCCTTTGGCAGACCCCATGCAAGCAGACTCTGAGACCCCAACTCAGACCCCAGCCCAGGTCTGGCCGGAGCAGGAACCGGCACTTTTCGCTCCAAGCAAGCAAGATGTTCTGCAGCATTCAAGTGCCGTGAGTGAGCCTCGAGATATTGAGGCCCAACAGAATATTGATGAGTCCAGACAAGCACCAGTGGAGACCCCAGTCCCAGAAACAACAATCCCCCCGAACAGTAAGACCAGCCCGCCTGAAGACCAGGGTGACCAAAATCCAGGTGCTGCTCAGACCGTGGTGCATTCCCTGCAGCCTGACCTGGGCATGCATCCGGAGAGAGGAGACGAGGATTTAGAGGAGGAGGCAGAACCAGAGACCCTCCCTGCTGATGAAATCCTCGAGGGTCCTGCAACTGCCCCCATGTCGGACCCTTCGTCGTCTTCAGGAACCGAAGACGAGGCGAGCGACACTGAAGGAGAAGCTCAGCTGAGCGAGTCCTCCAAGAGTCAAATTGTCATAAACACGACCTTCGACGCGCAGCCTCCGTCCCAGCGCTGCCTGTCCACCGTGGAGGAGGGAGAGGAGGCTGAGGGGGAGGAAAGGGAGAGTGGAGCAGGTGAAGAGGCCACCCCGCCCTCAGCCACCTCGTTGGCTTCCTACGGCTTCGACAGCGTCACGACGGCGTCAAACTCCAACGCCCAGTCCACAGAGAGCTGCATCAAGAGCCCGGGTATCTTCTCCCTGGAGGAGCTCCCCGAGGAGGCCAAAGATCTGGGTTTTACTCAGCAGCCTCCTGCCCAGCAGTGCGACGCTGAGCAGCAGTACATCGAGTGTGGGAAACAGGAAGCGGAGGCAGCCGAGCTCGTCGGTGAGGAAGTGTCTGCATCGGAAGAAGCCTCGGATCCCTCGTCAGCTCTGAGCAATGAGCCGAGGCCAGAGGAAATCCCAAATAATATTCAGCCTCCGTACTATTCTGCTATCTGTGAAAAGACTGAGGACTCTTTTGCAGGTAATGTATAGTTGTTAATCTCCCCGACTGCCCAAGTAATCACCCATAACTCTTCTGGCCCTGTTTAGCTTCTTTGTTCTGAAATCTCTGGGGGTTAGGGTTAGGGTTCAACTCCTGTATGTGCAATAGCTTGGTCCATCTACCTTTTTTTTTTTAATGTGTAAGTGTGCCTGGGTGTTTGGGTTCTGTTGGATTTAATGCAGAATTCCGTGGTTCCCCTGATCCGGCACGGATGTGACTTTTCTGTTGACAACAGGAAGAACATAACAGAAGAAATGTTCGTTCATTAAAAAGGATGGAGGATAAATACACACAAATTACTGAAGCTAATAAAACTTGATTGTTTGTTCATGTTTCAATCTGCTTTCTGACTAAACACAAATAATTACCTTTTTATTCTACTTTTTGCACTTTAAATTGTACCCAATACTTTTGCTTTTCCTTTTTGTTTTTGGCATTATGAACCTTAAATTTAAATAAAGATTAGGTTGTTTTTTTTTAACTGTGATGTATTCTTACTGTAGTTATGTCTTACACACACATTCACACAACTCTCTGAAAGGCAAAAGAGACCCACGTCATGCTGTTACACTTTCTATAAGTAAAATTGGTGTTAGTCCTGTAGAACCTTCTGTTTCAGAAGGAAAAAAAATGGACTCTTAAGTTTCGTGTTCTTTACAAGAAAGGAGAATATAAGGGTTGCGTTCTCTTTGAAAAACAACACATTTCATCAGTTAAGACCCATTTTTTCCTGGCTTTGCAAGCTGGCTATCGGTCTTTAAAACTTGGTGTGTTCCACTGAGGACCACCTCTAAGACGTCTCTGGTCTGGAAAACGTAACATTAGAACAAAATGTGTCGCGAACCGATGGCTCGCTCAGCCGGACTCTGCCGTCTGAGGACCCAAACGGCTGAAGGCCTTTCTCATCTCCAGAAGGAACCAGCTGCGCTCATTCCTCCTCTGCTGCTGTAACTTCCCTCCCAAGATCTGTGCGGGTGTGTTGCTGTTTTTATATTCATGTGGTCTTTGCTTCACTGTGTCACTGTTAGTGATGGAGCTTCTGCATGTCACTGCTGCACAACCAGCTGCATCTCATGGTGTTCAGGGTTTGAAATAGCTTGGCTTTAGGAGTTTTTTGTTTGTTTTAATGCTTTCACTCCTCTTCTAAAGCCAAGCTATTGCTGATTGACTTCTTTTTAGTTTGTGTAACGCTGGATGTGTGTAAATGCATGGGGAGCTTCTGCATGGATCACTGGTTGACTAACTGACCTTTATTCCTGGGTGGTGATTGTTTTTAAGCTTGCTACAAGCCTCTCTGTGATTGTTCGTCTCATCATGGTTGATTGCATATACAGGAAGTTTGGCTGCTTTTTGGCACATAAAAAAAAAAATCTTTCTTTTTTGGGTGTCACTTCTAAGATAAAATGAAATCATTAGAGGTTTGCACTTTTGCTCTCTGCACAAATTTTCCAACACTAAGACCCCCCCCACAAATGTCTTTCTTTGGGTCACTGTTCTCTGCTGTGTTCACTTCTTCCTCAAACTCCAAATATCTGTCCCCCCCCATTTATCAATTCAGAACCTTTCTGGTGCTGCAGGCAGACCCTTTGGGCTTGGCTTCACAAAGCTTCTTTTATTCTCTCCCCCCCCCCGCTTGTACTCACACTGCCCTGCTGTCTGACCCCTCTGAGTGACACTACTGTAACCATGCTTCCTGCTTCCTCTCACACACAGGCTTCACAGCGTTGCCTCACCCGCACTGCCGCGATCCCCCCGCGTACCCCAGAATCTACTGCGACATCGTCAAACCCCACGCCGCCGCCGTCCACTCGCCCAAGCTGAGCTGCGCCGACCTGCCGCCCAGGAGCCCCGGGCAGCAGGCGCGGAGCCCTCAGCTGCGCAGGCTGGAGCAGCATCAGAGGCAGCTGCTGGAGCTGCAGCAGCGCAGGGAGCAGCAGAGCCGCCCGCTGGAGGAGGCGGAGCAGGAGAGGAAGAAGAGGGCCGAGGAGGAGGAGAGGAGGAAGAAGGAAGAGGCCGAAGAAGAGCTGAAGAGGAATAAAGAAGAGGAACGAAGGAAAACTGAAAAGAAGAAGGCGGAGAAGCGAGCACAAGTGAGACGAGAGGAAGAGGAGGAGCTGAAGCAGAGGAGAGACCTGGAGCTGCAGCTGCAGCAGCAACAGCAGGAGCTGAAACAAAGACAGCAAATAATGCAGTGGCAGCAGGAGCTGCAGCAGACGGCACTGCTGTCCCCGTCCTCTGGCCTCTGCACCATATATGAGGCCCAGGAGAACAGTGACGAGGAGGATGAAGATGAAATCATTGAGCAAAATGTCCCGAAAGCCAAAAGGCCTAAAGCAGCTGCAAATCAGCAGCCGAGCTGTGAAACGGCAAGGTCAGATGAGGACAAGCACAGAGACTCGTCACTGTCTGGCAACCTCCCTTCAGACTCCACCCGGTCATCCAACAGCTCCTCCCGCCCTCCCAGGTCTCCGGAGCGGCCCCCGCCCCTCGACTTGGACTGGGGGAAGAAAGCGGACATAGTCCAGCAGCTGATCAATCAGACGCTGCTGCTGAACGGAGACGGTTGCTCCTCCCTGCTGCTGCTGCCCGGAGGCGCAGGAGGAACACTGAGCCCCCTGGAGAGCAGCCTGTGGCCCAGCCTGCTGCCTCCGCTCACCCCTCCCTCTGCTACGGTCACCTCCGTCAGCAGTTTCTCCCCCGAGGCCACCGGCAGCTCCCCTCAGGGGGAGTGGACGGTGGTGGAGCTGGAGACGCATCACTGAGGGACCTCTGTGTCTTTGCACTCACACACTTTTAAAAGGCCTGCAGGTGTTTCACAAAGAAACACACACACAGGGGAAGTTGTCTACATGAGATGCACCAAACCTACTGGGAACATACAACATGATTCAGTTAAAGATGTATTTCAGAAACATCTAACATTCAGTATGTTGTGACGTTAAAGCATTTTTGAATATCGTCCACTTCAGACAGGAGTAATTCTTTATTTCCGCCTGTTTTTAAAAGTTTGGGAAGCTCCAGTATTAAAACACAGAAATGTGACAAAGTCACTCTAAAGTACCAACAACCTTAAATGTGATCAGAAATGATCAGAGCTTGAAGAGTTATTACACATCGAACCCACAAACTGCTGCTCCTGTTGATTTTAAGGGATGTTCCTGCTGTAGACTGCTCTTTGACGAGCTAATGGCTAGTCTGACTGCAGCTGCTCTAAAATGGCTCCAACTTTCAGATTTCACATAGACTTCTGTGGTTATTTGCCAGCACAAACAGCAGCAACTAGCTGTAGCACTTCTGGTGCAGCCTGAGGCACCGATCAGGAATTTTATGGTTCTGTTGAAGTACTTTTAATGTGAAACTGATGGCAACAATCAGGTTTATAAAATGTTTGTATAAATCGTTATGAAGTGTTTAAGGGGAGCTGTCTGAAAAGAACAATGATCCATTTTGGGCTTGATTGTTTTCAGCCTCGCTGAGCTTTGGCTGTCTTCACACTGCAGGCAAAGGTAGTCCAAAACCGACTGACTGACTTTCTACCAAATCAAACCCAGGTCATTTTAATCTGTTCCTAAATCAGATGCATGTTTTTCTAAACCAGGGGTTTCAAATCTTGGTCCTCGAGGGCCGCCATCCTGCATGTTTTACTTGTTTCTCTGCTCCAACACACCTGGTTTGAATCAATGGCTGATTAACAGGCTTCTGCAGAACATGAAGAGGTGATTAAACCACTGAATCAGGTGTGTTGGAGCAGAGAAACAAGGAAAACATGCAGGATAGTGGCTCCAGGATTGGACACCCTTGGTCTAAATGGTCATATTGCATTTCATTCAATATTTACGTCACTAAAGTAGGGGTGTGTGCCTCGATCCCAGTGTTGGCGTGATGTTTGAGTTTGTTTCTCTCCTCTACATTCAGTACGCTGCTCCTGCTCTAGAAGTGTAATTCTGCCCCAGACTAGAGGGGAAGGGGGAAGATCCAGGGTAAACATCGGATGAAACGAGCACTGCAGATCGTAATGTCGTCTCAGATTTCAGTTTCAGTCCTGATGCGCACACACACTCACGCTAATGTGTGTGACATCCATATTTACTCCTGTAAACACAGAGTGCCCCACCTTCCGTACAGGC
Organism: Kryptolebias marmoratus; assembly: GCF_001649575.2. Classification (NCBI taxonomy): domain Eukaryota; kingdom Metazoa; phylum Chordata; class Actinopteri; order Cyprinodontiformes; family Rivulidae; genus Kryptolebias; species Kryptolebias marmoratus. Next base: position 3,570,169 of record NC_051432.1, read on the forward strand.
GGGACCCTTCAGGGCCGCAGACTGTCCACGGTCGTGTTTAAATTTTAGCATGAACGACCACAGAAATAATTTTGATTTGAGTATTAAGACCTACAGTGTGAACGGAGTCCATTTCTCCAAACTGAGGTTGTTCAAGGCGCTGTCTGCAACAGGTAAGATATTTATAGTTCATAAACATTTCACAGAACGTCACTTCAAATGATTTAAACTTTGACCTTAAAATCAAAGAACAGAGTAACGGAGCTAAAAGGTGCATTACACCCCAGATAGTCAAGAAAAACTACAACTCTCTGCGTTCTTGAGCAGCTGATTGTTGGGTCGGTGCGTAGGAGCTCTAAGGCGCTCGAACCATTTGTTACAAACGTTCACTTCACTGTGAAAACGAGCACAACATGCACTGCAGTCACTGTGGTGGACATTTCTCTTCCAGCCTACTGATGCAAAATCATATTGTTGGACTTTCTTGCCTGGGATGAAGTCTTTCAGGGGGAAATGAGCGAAAGTTGGCTCAAGAAGGCCTTCAGGTGACAAGTCAGTGGTTTGAGCTTTTTGTTACTTGAAATGAGAATTTAATTAAATTGCATAAAACTACTTAGGACTTTATCACATGATGTGAATAAATTAAAATGGAGATTCCCCCCCCGTTAAGTCTCCAACGCTGCCAGTGAAGAACCGGGGTCTCATGTGTCCCACAGAAATGTGAGTCAACAAACACAACACGACACCACTCACTGGAACCTCTTTCCTTCACCGCCCCACAAACACTCGATATCCTACACCACTCCAAACCCACACAGCCCCAGTCATGAGCTCACCCTGGCACGATCCCATAATGCATCACTGCCACTGACCAACAGGGCGGAACTGGAAACTCTTTATTTTGCTGAATCACTGTGACACATGTAAACACCCCATCTGGCAGTGCCAAATGAACTCCTGTCCATCTCCGGTAAAGTGATTGTGATTTCCACCCGTCTCTCTACATCCATCCTGCCAGAAGAGACTGAGGTCTTTGGAAAAGTGATCCTTTTTTTACCCTAGTGCTTTGGGAGGCAGGGAGGCACTTCATCCTATTTTTTTTTTTTAAATCTTACCAGGTGAAATCTGGAAACTATAGAGGAGTCTACTTGGTTGCAGCTACAAATAACTTTATTTTTGTTCCAAACTGAGGTAAAACAGTAAAGATTAAGGGAACGATCAGTCTGAGCTGTTCAGAACATCCAGTTCTTTGCCAAAGTTAATCTTTTTTTTTTTTTGTTTACTTTTCCTTTAAAACACTGGAGTGGGGCTCTGATGAGGCCTTAGTTATCGTACTGTACGTTTCTGTAGATTTACCATTTGTTGGGATTTAAATGTAAATGAAGTTTGTTCTTGCAGAAATGCGGTTCTTGGCACTGACTTTTAGTTTAGCACTCCCACCGTTCAGGACGGCGAGTCCAGAGGGGCGTGCCACGAAGCAGGTTTGACGTAGCTGAGCTTTCTGTCTAAAACCTGGTGTGACGAAACCTAAAACTCCGCAGAGAGGACGAGCTCTGATGTTACTTTAACACAGTCTCTGCGCACGTTCACATCACGTGATGCCTTTTCTACTCAGATTATTTCAGACGAACAAATAAAACGGGGACTCGATTCATGAGTTGCTACCTGCTGCTGTTTGGTCAGGACTGAACATCTTTAAAATAAAATGTGATGGTAATGTCCTGTACAGTTCCTCTTTGACCTTTGACCTTCGTGTCAAAGGTCCTTAAACACTTATTATTTAATCTGCAGCTTCCTAAGAGCACAAATACTCCCGTGCTGAGAATTATGCAAATTCAACAAAAATAATTTCTGGCTCAATGATTTTCGCTTAAAGTTAGTCTTTAGGCTATATTTAAAGAAGTGAATAAATACAAATACAGCCCTGAAAAAAATCATTGTATTGTGGTTAAATTTGAATAAATAGTAAGAGTCGATCAACCCCTACATGCGGCGCGCTGAGTAAGTTTTAGATGACTGTGGATTTCTGTGTTTTTCATATTTAATTAAAACAAATATTTAAACGTTGACACAGCAGGCATAATTACGCAGACGTTAAAAAGTCCATCAGTAACAGGAAATGGAAAATCTGAACAAATGAAGCTTCTGACAAGGAGTTGAACTGTGAACTCATAAAAGGCTCCGGAGCAGGTGATCAGTTCAGCCTCTCTGTTACCATGGTGATGTAGCCAGGCTGAAGGAGAAGCTTTATTCATGATACCAAAAAAAAAAAACCCTGACTTTCAGCTCAGCATAGCTGGATAAAAAGTTAATCTCACTTCCTGGTTCGACCCTCTGGTTTGTTAGTTTGTTTTCTTTGTGCTCGCTTTGATTCTTTCTGGGATTCTTCCGTTTCAACCAACAACCCAAAGACTCTCGCGCTTAAACTGACCTTTAGTGTGAACGTAGGAGCATGGGACCATTTCTTTTACGTCTGTCATGGCTTACTTACTCGCTAAGGTGTCGCACTTCTTGCCCAGACAAGCGTCCCCGCGATAAAGGGTGGATAGTTAAAACTCAGCAACGGTTCGTCCTCACATTGTTGTCTTTACATTTGCAAATTACATTTCTTTTAACGGAGCAACAAAGAGCACAGACGTCTCATTGTGATAGGTCTACTGCTCCGGTCGTGTCCAGAACAGATTTGGACCAAACATTTAACACAGTGGTGTCCAGTCCTGGTCCCGGCGGACCACCATCCTGCAGGTGATAGATGTTTCTCTGTTCTTCAGCAGGTCTTCATGTCCTGCAGAGGCCTGTTAATCACAGTCATTCAGACCAGGTGGGTCACAGCAGAGGAACGTCTGAAACATGCAGGATGGTGGCCGTCCAGGACCAGAACCGGACCCCCCTGATTTAACCGGTAATGCTGTGCAGATCATCGTTGAAGTACGGAGCATCATTCATGTCTGTCTGATTATGTGTCAGTCTGTCTGCGCTGTTCAAGGAGGTCGTTTTTTTTACCCTTTTAGAGGTTTAAAGCTAAAGCGGCGCTTTTAGGATGGAAGGTTTATCCGTGGAGAGTTCAGAAACTGTCTTCCATCGTTTCTTGGCCCGCCATTCTGTCCTCTGGTGTTAAAAACAACTTAAAGCTGGACTGAAAGCTGACACGCATATTAATCTGAAAGGATGTGGCTTTCAGCACTTCCCTCCACCCTTACATCTATCCAAACACAAAAAGGTCCCTTTCACTTCGTCTCTGAGGGTCGTTCCACTCTACAAACAGGTTTGTGTCATGTTGTTTAAAGACTGATCACTGTAATGAAGAGAATCTCTCCTTTTTACTTTTGTACTTCAGAGTTTTAGAGCTATAATAGGCATTTAGGAGTTGTATATAGATTTTTATTAAATAGAACCTGAAAATGTGTTTTTGGGGGGGTGGTTGATTTTATTCTTTAAGATGCCTTTTGTTTTGTCCAGTCAGTGGAACTGAGGAGTTTTATGGATAACTGGAGTAAACTTCAGGTGAACGGACTGCAGTTGTTACTCAGGATCAGAGGTTTTTGTTCTTTTACTGAGATGTTAATTTATTGTTCGTCCTCATCTTTATGAACCTGTTGAAACAAAGTAAATGGGGGGGCAGTCATAGCTAAAGCCCTAATTATGGCAGCTTAAATGGATATTTTTCTTCTCTCTGCAAATTTGTGGTTGTGTGTAATTATTTGGATGCAACTGATGTAAATAAAATACTTTTTTTAATAACTCTTTTGAACTTATTTACAGCAAACTGTTCCTTTAAAATCTACAACTGTAAACCTATAAAAGTTAGCTTTATAGCATTATATTTAAAACTTTGAAAGTAAACACGCTCTTCACTAATAAAACTCACAGAAAGGTGAACTGCAGCAGTCATGAAGTACAAAATGTAGCTTGAATTTCTAAACAACATCTAGTGTGACTCAAACGTTTCTTTTTTTTTTTTTTAAACAATGGTGAAAACCTGATGCCATGTGCGCTCCCGCCGCTTCTCGTGCAGGCTGCGGTGTCAGTCCGTCAGTCCGTGCAGCATGACAGCAGCAGCTGCTGCAGGTAGTCCGTGGCGCTGCGGCTGCTCGGCTCGTCGTGGCCCAGGAACAGGAGCCTGTTGTAACCGCCCTGAGGGACCTCGCACAGGATCCTGGAGCGTTCACAGGGTTTAGAAACGGTGCGATTGTCAGGCTTTCTAATGTGGCTCGTTCGTTGAATTAGCAACGTACCAGTCCCAAATGTCCTCTGTTGAGGGGTCAGGGTTCGCCTGCACCCACTGACCGATGGACCACATCCGCACCACGCTACCGTCAGAGACGCCTTCACTGTCCTCGTTGGCCTCGGCGTGGGGATTGGGAATGTCCTCGTAACACAGGAAGTAGCTGGAAGGGGGTTTAACATATCCAGTTTAATTAGACCTAAGTAGTGATCATATGAAGCTGGAGCGGAATCAGAGGACCAATCACTTTTAAAGTTCATAGGAAAGACAAAGGTTGGTGAATACATAAAATAATTAAAGCCCCAGCATGCAGAGGTTTAACTTAAAATCATTTTATGATTGGAAAGAATCAGGTTGTCTGTTCTGGACAAACCCTGTGAATGGCGCTTTGAGCATTTTTGTGTTGGCTGAAGCTGATTAGCTGTGGCATCCATCTTGAATTGGCTTGACTCCAAACATTAATCAGTTGTAGACGAACATCCAATGATGACTTTCTGAGCGTTTCATTAAAATCTGCCCACTGGCAAAAAAACATGAAGATGCTGAAGAGGTCAAAAGCCAGACTCACTAGTCGGTGAACGTCTCTTCCTCGTCGTCTCCATCCTCCTCCTCCGTCTGCTGCTGGTCTCGGACTCTCTCCACGTTCCAGCGCATGCGTTTGTACAGCTGGGTGTTGGCCCGGGACAGGTACGGCGTCGGCTGACAGTAGCGGAAAATGGTCAGCTTCAGCTGGCCCAGCTGGGTCTGACCGACGCAGAAGTGAGACGCGCTGGGAAGGTAAGCAGAGGAGCGCCGACGGGTTAGCACGGCTCTGCAAGCTGCGGCTCTGGAGCCACACGTGGCCCCCCAGGCCCTCTGAAGTGGGTCCCTATATCTCTGACCAAAATAAGGTGAACCTGAGTAATGTTTACATTTAAACCGACAACAGGAAAAAGGTGCGTTTAGCAATTTTCTGGTTCAAATTTCTTTCCATAGAACTTCTGCATCAGACACGTGTAAACAGAACCCCATCATTTCAGCACCAGACGTGGTTAAATATGGCTACAGTTTTTACTAAAATGTAAACAGAGGGACCAATTTTACTGTTGTTCACCTCGCCCTACTTCGTTTATGCAACTTTCAACACGGAGTGGGATTTCACTTGGAGCAGAGGCCAGGTTTTCACAAAGGGGTCACCTGTGACCTTTATATCAATAGGGATCACCCTCGACCCATGAGGCGCCCAGCTGCGCAGGCCCACACAGCTGCAGAGTTAGAGCTCGGACGCACAGCGCCATACCATAATAAGACTAGTCTTCTGACCAGTTGTATAAAAACAAAACTAAAGAGCTGTTTTTACTGAAAATACTCGAGTACCTCCAGGATTTAAAGGACTAAAGGGTTTAGATGTGTCAGGATGTTGCTCCTTTAAAGACAGAGAGATGCAACTAAATGTTTTATTTACCCACAAGGGGGGCACTTACTTTTATTCATTTTCCACAAATATGGAAAGAGTAAAATATTTTCTCTGCTTTCTGTTTAACACTAAAAAATCAGAGAAAGAATTGTCACTGTGTAATATAAACTATAGTATATGCTGTGTGTGTGTGTGTGTGTGTGTGTGTGTGTGTGTGTAAGGAGAGAAGCGTAATAAATAGTCGCATCTTAATTTTAAGGATCATGTTGATCTTATGATTCAACACATGTTTATATTTTGGTCGTAAAGCTTGCAGAGCCCTGGGTCAGGAGGAGAGAGAGGATCAGGGAGTCCATGATGTGAGGAAATAAAGATGGTGGCTTTCACAACAATCACAGGTTGTAGAAAGAACACAGAATTAAACTAGCTAGCATTTTAAATAAATTTTAATTGTTTTTTTTATTTCATTAAAGTGCAATTTAACTGGATTACACTGTTTACTTTATACAGCGTATTCTGGCATTACACTATATTGAGATAATTCTTGTAAAGGTTACTGGAGATAGCAGAAATGACCACGTGTGTGTGTGTGTATGTGTGTGTGTACCTGTCGGGTTCAGCTTCATTCAGACTGAGAAGACCGTAGCTGGCGTAGGTCAACACCAGCTGCTCCAACTTGTCGCACAGCTGCTGGGAGAAGTCCAACAGCTGCACACACACACACACACACACACAGAGGAAGAGCAGACAAGTTGTTCCAGGTCTGTTCCCATGCTTTCACACACAAACACAAACAGCTTCTTCATCTGAAAGAGACGAGACACCGTACGTTTCTCCCAGCAGCTGAGCTCTCTGACAACCACCACCAGGCTTTTTCTCTTACGTACGGGGATATTAAAGGCTCCTGAATGCATTGGTTTGGTTTGTAAGAATCTTTTTGTAAAATTGCAAAAAAAAAAAAAACTGAACCATACTAGAGCCCCACCACTCCTTGAAGGAACAAGTATCATCCATCACCTTCCATACAGAGTTTCAGACTCAGATCACCTCGAGCTGAGAAATGATGGCGCTGCAGCCGCTGTGGTCAAACCTCGAAAGCGACGTCATGTCGTCACCTCGTTACTGCGAAATGTCACGCTCATGGTGTGTGTTGGGGATCACTCTCAGCTACTACCACCACAACTTTGAGCTCAATATCTGTAAAACTGATTGAATTATGGTCATTTTTCTGTTTTCTAAAGTTAGGTTACATCCAGTGATTATTTCCTAAAAGCTTCGTTAACATCTGTCCTGCTTCATGATTTATTTTGCTAACACAGCAGACAGAACTGTCTTCAAATAGTCTATGGCAAAATGTTGAACAAAGACCATATGCTCAGGATTATGTTGTCAAATTTGTCCACTAGTCCATGAGATATTTTGGAACCAGACAGACGCACAGTTACGACTCGTTCACCTTCACCCTTCAGCAGCAGGTGATTAATTAAACCCAGACCATCATCAGGGCCTCAAGTGTGTCTAAATGAAGTAATTAAAGTGGATCCACTGTGCAAAGATTTACCGTGGAGCACATATCAGCGGGCACGTGGGTGTACTGCGCCATAGTGCTCCGAGCTGTGGATTCCAGGTGGTTGAAGTAAGGCTGACAGGTGTACAGGAGGCTGGAGATGGCTGCAGCCAGAGCCTCCCTCTCCACGTGGCCCTGCCTGCCAAAAAGCACACACAGAACATGTATTCATGACGAAAAGCCAAAGCAGCCAGGTGGAACCAGTCCGTCAGCACTGATCAGGAACCGACCCGCCGAGGAGGCAGTCGTGTAGGTCGTCTGCTTTGCTCAGGAGGAAGTGGAGCTGCAACTGCACGGACTGCAGGCTCCTCTCCACCCGCTCCGCCTCCGGACAGCTGTAGAACACGGCCCGGCCGCAGGGTGGCGCCAGAGCGACGTCGGCCAACAACAGGAGCGGCTCCTCCAGCTCTGGAAAACACATTCAATGTGCATTAAAGAGCAGAAACAGGTGGAAAGAGGGACGGTTTCAGTCCAAGAAAGTAACAACTCTAAAAACCAAATGTGTTTCAAATGTGTCATAAAGCTTTAACATCATATTCCGTGTTTCACCTCGGAGTGCGGAGCTCAGGTGACTGTCCGGGCCGCTCGCGTCTTCCTGCAGCGGGTCATTAAATGTCTCCCGTCCTGGTGGACAATCATCCAGCTGGACCTCGAGTTGTTCTCCAGCATCTGTCATCATGTCTAAATATAACAGCTAAACTACCCAACTAAACTACAACAACCAAGTGTTTTCAAACGAACAAACTACGGACTTGTTGCTCGATAAACGTGCGGCTAGCGACGAAGCTGACTGTACAAAAACACCCGGCTTTTAACGCAGAAACTGTCTCGAATGAGGACAGTTATGTCAAGTTTTTATATTTACCTTTCTTTACTAATAGCTTTGTGCTATAATTACACGGTAATTTATACCGTAAACAATTGATTATGACGTTTAATTTATCGCGCGTATTAGCTTAAGCTACGCAGGTGCTAGCATAATGTTAGCATTAGCTTCCGACGTAGCTTCGTGTCAAAGGTCAAAGGTCCTTAAACACTTATTATTTAAATTTATTTTTTTTATTATATTTTTTTCCTGTACTGATAAACTAACCTTCTAAGTAATCTCTTCCTCCGTTTTGGGGCGTTTTATTCAGGATAGTTTGTCATGCAAGTGTTGTTAAATGCTATTTATATTTAATCTAGCAAACTTAAAGTTTTACATAACCTAAAAAACATTAACGTTTGTGCTTTTTTTCCCTTTAAATATTTAGTATTTAGCTGTAAGATATAATTTTTTTCACTGTATTTATTTATCCTCTTTGTGACTAGCAGACTAAACGGGTGAAAGAATTGGTGACTCAGCAGTTTAATTGGCAGTCGCTGTGAGCTTTCACATACAGGATGTGGAGTGTGTGTCTGTGTGTGTGTGTGTTACCGGACACATTTTCATTTTGCAAATCAGTTATGCAAATGTGTCTCACTTCACCCTTTTCAAATCTACTACATAACCCAACTCTTTCTTTATTTATCTGCCACTGGATCTGTGATCGTACACCTTGAGCTGTTCTGTTGGCTGAGGGGACTTCCAGGTGAGTGAACACCTGTTCATCTCATAGTGACAAAAAAATCTCTGTGCAGTAAACATAAAGAAATGGCCGTGATCACAGAAGCGTTAGTTTTATAGGTGCACTGCTTTGGCTGCAAACGCCCAAAGAAAGTTCAGAAATGTAATCCATGAAATAATATCATAACTGTGACTTTTTTGAACTTCTTCTGCTTGTTTCTAGACGTCACAGCAGATCATCTGCCTCCATCTATCCCAGCCTCCACCTCTGTAGATCCTCTGTCACTACATCCATCCATTACACCTGTCCACTTCTCATCCACACACATTTATTCCTCTTCTCCCCAGGAGCACACCTCCACCTCTGCAGTCTCCCCTCCACCTGCTCCCACCATAGTCCTCGGGCCTCCTGCCTGACCTCATCTGCTAACCTATCCGTCAGCACTGCAGACATGAAGCTGATCGCTGATGGAGCCCAGCCCCACCTTGAACCCATCTGTCGCTCCGACTGCACATCTCACCGTCCTCCACTACCCTCACAAGCTTCTCCGCCACACCTGACTTCCTTGTAATGACCTGCTTGTCGCCCGCTGCCCCACGTTTGTCTGTAAGATCTGACGAAACCAGTGGACAGATTTTCATGAAACATTCAGAAAATTGCTCATTAATCTACCATTCAAGATGCCCACTTCAGCATAACTCAATTTTACAGATATTGAGCTAAAAGTAGGTGTGGTAGTAGCTGAGAGTCATCCTCAACACAGACTATGAGAGCTAACACATCCTGCAGGATCTCAAAGGAGGCTGCACATAATGTTGTTTACAAGGTTTGACCCAAACAGCTATAATTTCTCAATTTAGGATGATCATTAGGTGAAAACTGATATGTATGTTTCAAGGAATGTTAGGTTTTTAAGTTTTTGATAAGCAGAAGAAAACTGGATGAAACGCTCAGTTAGCCATCACTGATAATCACTGTGAACAGCGTCAAACTGAGATGTCAGATAATCCTTGCTTTTTGACTCTTAACCCGACTCGAGACTTTGACGAGTCTCAACACTGAATTTGAGCACCGACACTTGTTTCAGACCTGCCTTGTGAATTTTAAATCCAGCGTTGTTGCCCACGGGTGAAAAGAGGCAGAAGCAACTTCATCTAAAATGTTTTTCAAACCCTGAGCTTTAGAGCCTAAGCTTCGTGAGCACATTGCTTTAAAATTTTACAAGACGCCCAGGAGACGTTGTTACCATGACCAACACTGTCCTATCATTTTATCTAGTTTAGAACTGTCATGATCGGATGACACAGAAAAGAACCCAGAGCGCAGACTCATGGCAAGAGAAATAAACTAATTTAATAAATAAGGAAAAACAAAACAAAAGCTGACACGGCAGCAAAACAAATAAAGAACAAACTAAAAACTAACATGAACAGGACCGGGAAACAAGCAGGAAGGAAACAAACAACCAGTAACTAATGACAACGAGAGACATCAAACAAACCTTAGACAATGGACCAGCGAGGTATGGAGAGAAATGACCGGGTTAAAGAGGTGAGTGGGAACAGGTGGACTGATTGCTGAGTAGGGACAGGTGAAGATGGGCGTGTCTGACAGAGAAGTGAATGACTGGGGGAGAGTGAAAATGAACATGAACATGAGACAAAAACGAAAAGTACAACCAAAAAACACAAAAGAAACAAAACAAAAACCAAAGAACTAAAATCAAAATAAAACAAAAACAAAACCTAGAAAAAAGCCAAATCACCACAAGAACAGGAAATTAAAAAAGATAATACTTAAAAAAAACACCAGATTGAATACTTCTCCTCTTCCTGACAAATGCTGTAATGCTTATTGATGTCTAATGTTTATTCTGAAAAAACAAATGCATGTGTTTAACTTTATAAGGTCTAAACCAGGTTAAAAACAGCAATAAAAATTTGTCTTATTTAAAACTTTCTGTTGTTTTGGAGCAAAATAACAAGGATGCCTAACCTTTTTCTTTTTTTTCCAAACAACCCCATAGTGTAAATGATTATTCAGCACTTGCTTTCTTGTTTTTATTTTTCCATTTGTTTTTTTGAATCTAACTACTTCTGCAAAACTTTATGCAACTTTAGCCATTCACATCATTTCAGCTCATTCAGGAGATGAGTGCTCTGGCTTTGGGTTTTTCTAACTTTTATACATTGGACAAAAATGAAAGTATATTCACAAATATTTTCTCCACAGAAACACATTGAGATTTATTCAATTCTTCATAAACATTGTTCTCTGAAACCTGCTTCAGCACACTTGATGTATTTTTGTCTTCTTATGCTACGTTTAGCTTTAAGCTACCTCTCGATACTGTTAGCTTTAGCCACTGTTCTGCTACTTTTAGCTAGTGTTTTGCCTCTTTCAGCTACAAATGCTCTGGTGTTTTAAGCTAAGTTCAGTGCACGCCTCAGTGAGATACAGGGACTCAAAATGTTCTTTACAAAATGTTTACCTGTAGTCAAAAGGGTTAAATGGTAGCCAGAGAAGTTGGTTCATGCTAAGCATATTTGTGTTGCTAAAATGTAGCATGGTAGCACAATGAAGGAATTTCATTCAATAAAAAAGCACTAATAATAGTAATGAAATATTTACGATAATTAGTTTGATGATGAGCGTAATTTTGCTTTTGTTTTTACTTAGTCACGTTCAACAGTTGCTATGTATGACGTTGATCTTAACAACGGTCACTGCTGCGGGTCACGTGACACACCCAGGGCGCGTCTCCGCCGCCCAGCTCTGGACCAATCAGAGGTCCGCTCGGGCGTCGGGCGCGCGCTGTGTGTGCCGCCGCATCTCTCTCCTCACACACAGGCGTTTGTCGGCGTGTCGGAGCGTCCCTCTGCGGCGAGAAGAGAAAATCTTTTATTTTGTTGACAGACGGATTGTTTTTCTTTTTAATGCCCTTTGTTTTGACTGACAGGCGGGTTTCCCCCCACCACACCACCTTTGGAGGCATGTGATATGGGCAGCAGCCTGAACCGAGGCGGGTTTCACGGATGTTAGTGGGAAAACAATAGAGGAGGAAGGGGCTTTCTTTCATTGCGGCGGAGGAGAGCTGCTGGTTCGGTTCCTGCCGGTTCGCTAGCTGTTCCACGGGGCTAAGGAGGAGATGAACAATGAGTCCGGAGCTTGGCGGCTTTCTTTAAGCGTCGTAGCTTGGGTGACTTATTTGGTTTAAACCCACAAAAAAAAAAAGAAAACCCGCGCTTCGAGCTGCTGTGACGCGGCGGCTGGTCAGACCCTCGGCCAGGGCGAGCCGACGATGCGGATTATCTCCCGACTGTTCGCCCTCTTCGTGTGACCAAAAATCGGGCATAAAGTACGGGTAAAAGTCCCCGGGACGAACTTCTCCCTCTCGCCTTTTACCAGGAAAGGAGACTGTGTCTGTGAACCCGGCGGAAGGACCGGCCATGGCCAACGACTCCGTCCAGGTGAGCCCCCTTTTTCTTTCCCCATACTCGACTTTTAAAACTCACAACACAAGGCTTTCTGTCCTGTATCGGGTCCGGCCTCCCTCTTTCTGTGCTGTCGGACAGGAGACAGGAGTGAGGACATCACCTGTTTCTGTCAGGGTTTGTGTCTTCGGCTAACTCTCCTCAGTCTGGTCGATGAATCTATCAGTCAGTTCGTGTAAAATGCTGACTTCCGGTCCAGGCAGGTCCTGAGGAATGTTCTCAGGAAGAAGTGAGCTTTAAAACAGCTTTCAAATGACACCAAACACAAAGCAAAGTCAGAGGCTTTTAAAATAAAACATTTAAAGACCTGCATTTCCACGGAACGATGTGATAAATTGGCACATAAATGACACAGTTCTTACACCCTTTTAGAGGTCGCCATGAAACTTTCAGCGAGTGTTCTTGGATGTCAGATTAATATTGATTGGTTCACTTTAAATAATAATAATAATAATAATAAACTTTTGATTGCCCTAAAGAGTGAGTTTGTTGCTGCAGAAAATGATAGTTTAACCGTTTCAGGAGTTTGTTGGTGAAGTGTGTGAAATATGCTGAGTGAGTTGAAGACAAACTAGCTGTCTGTTATTAGATTGGTGGAAATGTCTCTTTTTTTCCCACCATAAGTAAATTCCAGCAGCTTTTGTTGGAGCAGAAGTTAACAGCGACCTTATCTCTCTAAAAGGAAGTAACCTGACGAATAGATCTCCCTCAGTGTCTCTCTGTTTTTTTCTTTTTCTGAACAACTACGTGACAAATGGAGTTCTGTGTGTTTTTTTCCCTATTTGTGATCAGTAGCTGAGGAGAATAGTTTTCCTTGTTTTAGGTGATTGTCCTGCCCTTTAGGAATATCTCCCATGAGTTATCAATCACACTCTCACACAGTGCATTTGCCTCATGGAGTGTGTGTGTGTGATGGAGGAAACAAAAGGGTCACATGTAGGAACAGAGACAGGTTTTTAACAAAGGGGTTACTTGTGACCTTGACCTTTGACCCCATGAACTTCTGGCATCATCTTTGACCCCTGAAGTGTCCAGCTGTGCAGTTTGACATTCCTACATTAAACTGTTGCAAAGTTGGAGCACCAGGTCAGCTGTGAGGTTGACCTTTGACCCCATGACTTAGGAATCCAGCATGATCAACCTTGACCTAGAAGGTGTCCAACTGTGCAGTTTAATTGTCCTCTGTTATATGGTTGTATGGTTAGAGCACAAGGTCATCTGTGACTTTGACCTTTGACCCTGTCACCTTGAAATCATCAGTGATCACCCCTGACCCATGAGGTGTCTAGCTGTGGAGTTTAACATTCCTGTTATACATCTGCAGAGTTGGAGCACGGGCTGATCTGTGACCTTGACCTTTGACCCGATCACCACCAACATTTAATCACTTGTTCCTTGTACCACGTTGGACGTTTCATGAAAAATCTGTTTATAACTACTTTGGTGATCTTGTTTGCAGACAAATAGATATGACCTCTTTGGCGGAGGGAACAAAGGGACACTTTTTGCTCGTGCCAAGAGCAAACGAAGTGGCTGTCACCTCGGGCCGGTCCTGTAACGTGGGCCTCAGCTCGGAGTCCTGCTCGTACTAACGCTGAGGGTGGAGACGGGCACAACGCTGTATGCTTGGTGTCAAAGAGCCCACCTCTCAGTCACGGTTTCCTTTGAGTGACTTGCAAGACTTAAAGGCTTCTGAAGACTTCCTCTCAGATATTCTGTGAAAGCGTCTGAGCGACACACGAGCTGAGATCTGCTCCGCTGTCAGCCGGTGTGAAGTGGCCTGACTCCGGGCACGTTGAAAGGTGCTTGTTGTAAAAACAGATGGTAGGAAAGGTGTGTCTGAGATGTTGCAGGCTAATAGTTTTCTGTGCAATCATCCGTTCCTGTTTGCAATCTAGGAACACGGAGCCGATCATCAGTGGCTGGTGGTGGAACAGGAGTCAAGCTGGCAGCTCACTGAAGAACAGGAAACGTGAAGAATAGTAATGATGCTCGCTGCAGCAGAGAGTCGGTCAGCTGGTGTTTAGGTTCGGAAACAATCAGTTGCCTCGAGGCTCCAGCGTACTCCATGAGAAGTCACAAAGTCGGTTCGCGGTCACGTGGTTGCAAGCCGTTCGTTGTCTCACACATCTTTCATCGTCCACGAGACGCTCCGATCAGAACTCCTGGGAAGCTCCTCCCTCCTCCTGCTGGTTTCTTCCTGCTGGCTTCTCAGCTCTCCTGTCCTTGTACAGATTTTTGCTTCCCTTACTTATTATACTGACTGGGACAGTACGCACCATTTGCAAATTTGACGGTGAACAATAATGAGAGAACAAATGGAACGTGTCCCAAAGCTGCCTGGCCGAGGCGCACTTCCTCCCGGCCTGTGTCTTTGCACGGTCTTTTTAAGTTCAGAGGTTTCTATGTTTTGCTGGAACAATTGTAAAGACGGCTGTTTTTTCTAACAGCCTCGGCCAGCTGCTTCTCGGAGGAACAGAAAAATCAAAACAACACCGGCTTTTCCGCACAACTTCTGACTAATCACACAACACTCGGAGCAAACCGCTGTGAGATGAAGTTTGTCCCGGGCCTTGTGTCGCAAAGGAGTGGACGAAGCCGCCATGCGAACAAAAATGACGCAGTTTTCGTCACGCGACCACGTGACTGAGAGCCGACTTCGTGACTTCTCACGGAGCGTGGAAAGGCCTTTGGTTCCTGGCTGGAGGTGCAACACTGGAAGGCAGCACGTGAGAGCAGAGGACTTCAAGACGTCACAAAATGTTGGCAAAACACAACTTTTCGCTTTAGTCCCTTCTAATGTTTTCTTTCCCCTCCAGTGAATTACAAACGAGCAACGTTTACTGCTCGTTAAACGGGGAGGCCAGGCCCGTCTTTCACGCTCCCGCTCAACTCTCTTAAACGCTCAAGACGTGAAAGACATGTTTCACATTGCTTTGTTCTTGTCTTATTTATAAAAACCGAGCCATTTGAAGACGTTTCATTGGCAGAGTTTTGGGCGTCCTAACCAAACGAGCATTTTCCCCTCTTTTAGTTTGCGTCGCGAAGCTGTAAAGCGCGCCACGTGATGGTCGTAAAACAGGCCCGTTTATTTGCCCAGCTTCGGCCCGGCACATTATACGACCGCTCTGCCTCATTTCTGGCTTTGATGTCTCGGTGTAAAAGTGCCGCTGCGCCTGCTCTCTGTCCGAACTCCCAGATGGTAAACAAGCCAGGAGGAAATTGTTTGCCGAGTCGCGGCGGTTACCTTAAGTCCGCCGCCTTTAATGAGCGATATGGGGGGTGCAGTTTTCTGTTAGGATCGAGGTACGACAGCACAACGAACTGAGGAGGAAGATTGTTTTTTGTTTTCAGATTAAAGCTGACTCGTTGAGGGTAAAGTCAAAGTGGCATTTCAAGAAAAAAGTTAGAATGTTGGAAATGAAGTTATTTTGAGTTTAAAGGGTGACTCAGAAAAAACAAACTATCATTGGCTCAAGACCTACGGCGGCCAAATGACTTGATATTTTACAACAGGTTTTTATTTTGGAATTTTACTGGAGAACAGCAACAATGCAAAATATTTTTACAAGCTGCAGATGTTCCAGGGGGTGTTTGGATGTCAGCACTCAGTGTATGTGTGTTTCAGGCTCTTATTGTGAAGGGCTGAAGGAAGTTCTGTGAGTTGTGGCAGTTTAACCAATAAAAGTGCACCTCGAGTACAATAATAATAAAACAATGGAAAAAATGTAATCTCCACAAAGTGATTATAACCTTTCCCCTTTTTTTCCTGAGTGGCCCTGATATGTATAATACACCCGCCCGTGCTCAGATTAGTGAAGTTTCTTTTTCAGCTAAAAACACATTCCTTGTCTTTACTTTCCGTTTAAATCGGTCCGTGATTCTGGTTGGAACGGGCCTCGCTGTAGACACAATGAGCCATTATTGTTCAAAGGTTCGTGCAGTCATTTACTAGTGTATTTGGCACGTGAGAGTCAACATCAGGCTTGAAAAGAAGCTGCCGGTGTGTGACGCGTCACGTTGAACCGGTTTGAATCAGACTGCTGGACAGATGTATCACTTTAGGCTCGTCTTTGTCTTTTGTACAGAGTCCACCTGGATTTATTAGGAGCTTTGCATGCCTACTTCTTCAAGGTTTTTACATGAAAGACTATTTCCCGTCACTGACGCAGGGATTTTAACTTATTGTCTTTACACCCAGCCACCTGACTGTTTTGCCTCTATTCAGTTCATGAGCCCCCCCCCACCCCCCACCCCTCTGGAGCTCCGGTAGGATTCACAGTTTTTACACGTTCGAGCTTCGTTATGCTAAGTTTGTGAAGTTCCTGTTTTAAGCTCCATTACTGTATATATGATATGAGGCAGGCAGCGAAGCGATTGCGCTTCTCCCATGGCGCCGTCTGTTTGCCCCACACAGGAAGACGGTCTTTTACAGCCCCGGCTGCGTCACA
>NC_051432.1:3587070-3587725 GCF_001649575.2 Kryptolebias marmoratus
GGGGGAGGTCAGTGGGATAAAGGAGGTCTCATTTCGATGCAGTCTTGGAGAGGACCGGTGCCGAGCTTCTGACCGTAGCAAAAGGCGAAGAGAAGGAACCCCCTTCTGCAAAAGTGTTGGGGCATGTTCACGGCGTAACGGGCGACATGCAGAGTGGTCCTCCAGGGAGTTCAGAGGAGCGCTTCCCATCAGCTCCAACGTGACGTAAGGAGACAGCTATGCACACAAAGTGTGTTTTCTCAGAGCCGTCTTCGGGCCGTGTAGGCAGACACAGTCCACAGTCGATGCATCAAGGAACCTGTGAGCAGCTCACAAAGCAAATTTTTTTCCATGTCATGTTTTTCAGTTTAATAAAACAATGTTTTCTAACAGAGCTCCATATCACGTGTTCGAGGAGGGTTTCTATAAAAAGACGCTGACTTCATTTTGTCTGATGCGTGACCAACACGATTAAACCATTTCCACTGGAAATGCCGGACATACGAGGGGACAAGCGAAGTTGTTACATTCAGGGGTGGAAATTAGCACCCGCCACCCGCCAAATGCGGGTAAATATTTGAAGTGGCGGGTGAATTTGATCAACACACGCCACTGTGGCGGGTTGGCAATTTGAACAGAAAAGGTGTTATTTTTCCTCCTGACATATAGGGGGCAG
>NC_051432.1:3588765-3613708 GCF_001649575.2 Kryptolebias marmoratus
AGATTACATGCAGTCTAACACCAATATAGGTGTTGTGATGAGAAGCTATTTTATTTTCTGTTTTTCAAGAGTATTCAGCTTGTAGGGCACCACAACTGCTTCCACCCGTGTCAATCATCATCATCATATGAAATAACTTTTTGTCACAACAAAAAATAGTGGCTGGTAAAATATTTGAGTGGCTGGTAAAAAATTTTGTCCACCAGCCACTATGGCTGGTGATCAAAATTTTTAATTTCCACCCCTGGTTACATTCCTCCACGTTCCAGCAGGAGTTCGGTGCTGGACGATAACATCGAGTCAGAAAACGGGTTTGGCCACAGAACCGATGCTGTGCCAAACTGTTGGCTGTGGTCACTCTTACGTCATAATCGACATCACTCCTTATGAATTTAAAAAAATAATTATTTTTCTAGCCTGGTTTGTGTTGCACAGCTGCTGCGTTCACAAACGGGCGCCAGTTCACAAGTGTGTGAGCAGGTGTGTCTCTACAGGAAGTAGTGATTTTAAAACATTTAAAGAGTCAGTAAAATATACAAACTTGAAGAACTAATGCAACTGTTATTTTGATAGGCAGCTGACTTTTTATTTATGTCTCATTTCGTTGGTATTGCATGCTGCTAACATGGCACCAAGTTGTTTTGTAACGACCATGGAGCTTTTCAGACGGAGACCCAACACCTAAAATTAGGATGTTTTTGGGGAGATTTCAGTCGTCAAACTTGGGGGGATAAAAAAAGCTGCGATAGTTCAGCAGTTATTTGATTGCAAAGAAGTAACTTGCCTCATCCAGGTTGTTAAATTGAGGGACTTTTTATATTAAAGTGCTTTGAACTCCTGCCCTAACAGCACGGGACATCTTTACCTGTTTTCTAATCATCTATAGACATTTAAAATGTTTGAGGGAAAAGCAATAATTTGAAAATAAATGTCTAACCTTTGTACCGAATGATTCGAGCAGTCATCACGAAGCTCACAACAACACGTTTTTAAAACGCATCTGGTGTTTGAAAAGCAGCGCTGTCGTTGGATCGTTGCCTCTCAGATAAAATTCATTCAGACAGGGGTAAGGGTCTGTGGGAGTGGGGGGTGGGGGTGGAGGGAGTTGTGGTGACGACGAGGCTCTACAGCCGCAGGAGCACAATAGGTTGTATTGTCTGACACCAGCAGACCAGATCACGTTCAGTTCACTGGGAGTTCGTTTTCCTCTTCCTGGCTGCGTCCTGTCAGCGGCCACACCCTGGCCAGCCAACCGTCTGAGCTCCCACCACGTGACGCAGCCGCCAAGTCCACTTCTCATGTGTGCGAAATGATGTCTTGGAGTGTCCTTGTTGGTCTGAATCTCTGCTGGTTTTTTTCCTCGTGTTTTTATCTTCCGCTAACATCTCGCCTTTCCTTTTGTGCAAACATCTCATTATTCCCATGACCTCATAGTCTCGAACCCCTGCATTCCAGCTTCAGATGGAGCCCCGCCTCCCCCCTCTCCTCCCCAGACACACACACACAGCCCAGCAGCTATAAGCCCACAGACCGTCACGTCGCTCACTATCAGCTCAGAGCACCGGGCGGGCTGGAAAAAGCAGGAGCGTCCAGGAGGATGGAAACCAGCAAGTGGGTCAGGGTGGGCCGCTCAGGCAAACAGATGTTCCATTAATGACATCTGGTTTTATCCCATCAGGGGGGGATTTAGATTTCATCTGCTGAAGTTTTGTCTTCATGACTGAATGAATCAAATCTGCCAGCACTCCTCTTCCATATTTGATTTTTCTCTCTTTTTTTTTCTTTAAATTTTGTTAATGTAATGGCAGTCAATCCTCATTTTTTTTTGCTCCCATGTGGACCCTGGCGTGCAGCTTAACCCCTGACCCCTCCTCATTATGGGAGTGCCCACGGCCCGGGGCCTCATACATCGATCTGAGCGTCCCAGCCCAGCTCTGCCATGCAGTTTAAACAGCCGGACATTAGAGACGACTGACTGGAGCTGTGTGAGGGCTGCGGCTGGTAAACACGACCAGCAAATAAAACAGTCCAGTCTGTGTCGTTGTGCCTCAGATGTTAGGGTCGAAATATTCAAAGTGTAATTAGAATGGCCGAACTCGAAGAAACAAATGCTCCCGTCACAATCATCTTTTACACTGACACCTGGTAGTGACACTCGTTGTTTCCTAGTTTCTCCACACCAGTTGGGGTGTTTTTGTTTTTTTTTTGACACAGAACTTGAAATAAATAATAAATTAATCTTTCCAGGATTTGTTTTTGCTATTGTAGGTTAATTTGAAGGGTTTAAAAAATGGAAACTGGTCACAGGTGAGACAACAAGACAGAATTTGAGCTTATGGTTTGCTTTTAATAATGGTTTTAAAACGTGGATAATTTATTCACAAAGTGTGCAGCTTTTTCATCCAGCCGTCCGTCCGTCCATCCATCCATCCATTCATCTTTTTCCACTTATCCGGGGTCGGGTGGCGGGGGCAGCAGCCTAAGCAGGGAGACCCAGACTTCCCTCTCCCCAGCCACTTGAGCCAGCTCCTCCAGGGGAATCCCAAGGCGTTCCCAGGCCAGCCGAGAAACATAGTCCCTCCAGCGTGTCCTGGGTCTTCCCCGGGGCCTCCTCCCGGTGGGACGTGCCCGGAACACCTCACCAGGGAGGCGTCCAGGAGGCATCCTCACCAGATGCCCGAGCCACCTCAACTGGCTCCTCTCGACGTGGAGGAGCAGCGGCTCTACTCTGAGTCCCTCCCGGATGACTGAGCCTTTTTCCACTGCAGTGTGTTCTTTGGGACTTCTCTATGTGCTATATTCTATCTATTAACCCATCAATTGATCTATTGACTTAGTTACTTACTTACCAAGCTCAGTCTAGTACAGCCACGGGAAGTATTTGGTGACTGGTTTTTGGGGAACCTGCAATATGTTCTTCATTTGGACCCGGATCAGATTTAATCTGGCTGCTAATGTTGCCATGTTCACAGTGAGAGTTATTAGAAAAACAAAAAAAAAAACAGAACAAGAATTGTTTGGGTGTGTTAGGTAAAATTACATGATAATTTGAGATGTTAAAAAGCAGTGCATGCGTAGAGCTTTGTAAACCCACAAAGAATGTTCTTCATTTGATCTTTTCAGTGTAGACCTGGTTTTAGTCATGAAACTACAGAGTTTAATCAGTCTGCTGCCTCCAGGTGGTCTGCAGCTGAGCACACAGCTATATGAGAAAACTCGAAACACAAACAAACTCCCTCATTTCAAAACGCTGCAGCCTTCAGATTAATGGAGCTGGAACTTGTAGAACCAGCTTGCAGAGGGACTTTTAAAGTGACCCTTTGACCATTGGTTGTTTGTAGTGAGTCATAGTAAAGTTTGAGTTCAGTGTTTGCTATTGGTGTGGACTAAAATAGCCAAAGTTGTTCTCCGAGCTAAAATGGTCAATACAATTAAAGGGGAAGTCAGCATTGCGGTGTTTGGGTGTGAAGCAGTGATGACGGATGGTCTGTAGTGACGTACCGGCTGCAGGAGTTGGAATGGGAGATGTCCAACACACATTTTATCAGGTCAACACGCGCCAGCTTCATTTAGGAAAGCTCGTGTTATCACAGAACGTGGCCGCTTGATTGGTGATTTATGAGCGATCAGAGGAGTGGCTTGTGTTTTTAAAAAGAACTATTTTGTGAAAAGGGGGAAGGGAAGGACTCTGTCTCAGAGGATAATTTGCATGTTGCTGGTAAAGATGAAACTTTGCCGTCCCCGGAGGGTAATTGTTGTGTAAATCAAATCCTGCTGAGAACTTGAGATATTTTAAACACAACAGCTGGAGCAGCAACTGATGAAACTGTCTATGAGGGTCTAAATGTCAAATAACAATAAAAAATCCCCTAAATAAAAAAAAAAAAGGTCTCTGTCATTTGGCTTTTACAGTTCACCCTGGCTTGTACCCCAGTGTCAGCGTTGCTCCCTCCTCAACATCTCCTGGGAAATATTTCCAGCCTCAGTTTCTCTGGTGGCCGGTGGAGCAGCAACAGTTGTGAGCGTAACGCAATCCACCGTGTTGCCTGTTTGTTATCCCTCCCCTCCTGCTCCCCAAGTTGTTGCACCAGCTGCTGCGTCGGCCTCCTGCAGCCCCATGCTTCCCTACTCTGGGCGGCCGGGCCTCTGCAGCTGCCCTTCTTTGGGGAAATGTAGAAAAGAGGCTTTTCCCTTCAAGTCATGTTGTTGTCTTCAGCCTAATGTCGAGTGGGCTAAACACTTAAAGGTTGAAAGAGGTTAGAAGAGAATTCAGATCCAGTACAGACTGTGTTTAGCAAGGTTTGTAGTGGAGGGTGTGTTCTTGTTTCTATGCCTTTTTCTGTCTCCGATGTGCAGACAGTGTGACTTATAACCTATAAATAGGAGTGGAGAGTTATTCAAGTGTCCCCACAAACGTTCCCTCTCATTACAATAGATTGGAGATCCAGTTGTGCTGATAACATTTTGCCTGCAGGGAGTTTCACCAGCGTGGGCACAAAAATCCTGCCAGAACAAATGGTTGGATAGCTGCGCGGAGCTGCCGTCACTTATAATTAAATCATTTCAGCACACTTAAAATGCCAAAATATTTATTTAACCTTGGCAATACTAATGAATTGGATTCGATGAATGTGCCTCACCCAGTGAACCAAACTGAGCAATGACATCAGAACTCGTTTTTTTTATCAATCTGGTCAAACTTTGAACTCACCTTTTACACTTTATTGGTCCTTGAAGTGATTAGTTCAACCCAGTGGAACCTGCAGGGAGTTCTGAAGGGTGGCGCAAATGAAAGCAAGTGCATTTATTTATGGAGCGCTTTTCACAGATAAAAATGTCCTCTACAGTAAAATAAACTGGAATGCAATAAGAGAAATAACACTGAAATAACAAGTACTGGCGAAAATACAATGAAATAAATCGACACACAGTCTTAAAAATTAACTAAAAGCTTGATTGAATAAAAAAAAAGTCTTCAGCTGTGTTTCACAGGAATCAACACAGTTAATAAATGTAAAAACAAGGGAAGCTCATTACACTGTTTAGGTGCTTGGAAACATTTTTCCTCCTGGATTTTAAATCAAATCCTAAAAGCTTCTTTTAATCTCTGGTTAGGGAACCTGAAGGCCCAGGTAGGAACGTAAGGCAGTGATATATTTAGGGACTTGACTATGCAGAGACCTAAACATTGATACCAGGGTTTTAAAACTAACTCTAAAATGAACAAGTAACCAATTATTAGGCTATAAAACCGGAGTTGTGTGTTCTTCTGTTTGTTCTTGTTTAGAGCATCACAGCACAGGTTAGGACCATCTGAAGACGACCAGGAGCTCTTTATATGAAGACAAATTAAAAGAGCATTTCAATAATTCAAATGAGAGGAAGTAAAACCATGGATTACCATCTCCAATTCACGTTTCGACTCCAGCCGTCTTAATTTTGAAACTATTCTCAAGTAGAAAACGCAGTTTTGTACCAGCTGTTTGAAAGGATTAAATGGCATTAATTGGTCAATCACAACAACAAAGTCCTGTTTTACCAGCTGGAGTCTAAGTGACCAATTTGTTGTCTGATTTCTGAAACATGTTGTCGGGGCAATGATCACACAATCTGTCTTTTATTAGAGATTAATTGAAGGAATTTATCCCCTAACCATTTCTTAATGTCAGACAGGCAGTCTCAAAAAAACATGTCAGCTGCACAAACCTGCTGAGAAATGTTGTTAAAGGTATTAATTATTAAGAGAAGTGGCCCAAAAACAAAACCCTGATGTACGCCGCATGACAGGTCAATAGTATCGCACACGGTCTGGTTCAAATAAAGACCCAAACTTCTGTCAGAAAAGTAAGACTTGCACAACTTGTACCGTCGTATTTTCATTTTTTGTTCTTTAATATCCCTTTACTCTTTTTATTTACATTCAAGTGAATTTATGCTATATATCTACTTTCATACCCCTTGTATGTTTACATTTTTTTTTTTACCCTTGCACGGATCAACTGTAACAAAGTCAATTTCCCTCTGGAATTAATAAAGTGTTCAGATTTTTAATGAGCCCCTGAAATTCCCACTGAATCCCGGATCATTAATTAAGGTGGTGTGCATCAGAAGCTGGGGGTGAATCGAGTATCTGTTGGAGACTAGCAGACAACAACATAAAGCGTACGACCTTGAATACAGCTTTGTAAGCCGTGCTCACAAAAATAGGCTGTGATTTTTAAACACTGGCCACATAAAACCCACGGCTCACTGGTTGCTTGGTTGCAAACCCTTGCAAACAATTTAGTGAGCATACAATGGGAAAACTGTTTTCTCGCAATTTGGAGTCACCACTTAGTCTCCAATAGTCCCAGCCCCGTGAGACACTGGCTTAAGGTCCAACAGAACCAGAACCACTATTCTCCAGTGTAGATGGTTCTGCCAAGAAAGAAATGCGTTCCTGATGAATGAAAGTATTTTTATTACAGTTAACTTGCTGGGCTGATGTGTTGATGTCATCGGCAATAAAACAAAGAAGAGAATCAGAGAAATTCTTCAGAGAACAATACAAATGTGTTCAAAGGGTATGATTTGTGTGTGTGACAGGTGTTTGCCAGTAAAGGTGAAGCTATAAAAAAAACAGCAGGTGTTTGCAGATTAAACAAAGCAGCGCTTTATAGTTTCCTCCCTCGCAGTCCTTTTCGTTGAACATAAATACGAACACAGCACGAACACAGAAGCTCGTATGGTTCCTTGTCAAGACTTCCCCCCGTCATGGTGCTTCGTCTCTGCAAGACTCCCAAAGTGCAGATCTCTTTAGTTACAACTCAGCTTTTGGAACATCTGGTTTTCATCAGTTTTCTGCTTCAGATCGATCAATAAACCTCAGTGCAGTGTTGGGATAATGGACAGATCAGGTAATCTCATTTAGGAAGACTTTTGTTAATACATAGTTCCTACAAGTTTCTGCCAGAAGAGATATTTTGGCCTTGTTGATAGGCAAGCACTAGGCAGCGATGACTACAGAGCAAACAAAATCCAGGTATTTGCTTACTCTTGACCCGGGAAAGATACACACAGAAGGTCGCTACTGTCGGGAATGAGCTCGACAATTTGCCGCCATCTCTTATGACATTGTTAATTATTTAGTGTACACGAAGCCTAAAAGCAATGGACTCATACAATCAGTGTTTCAGCAGTTTTGTAATTGATGTCTGAACTCTCCATGTTGATAACAAACTTAAGGTGACTGGCGGGGTAACAACAATATCACACATGTACATGTAGCCATACCTTGTTGACAGCATGTTTATAGATTAGAATCAGGCCTGAAATGGCACTGGCTCTGTATTTGTAACTATCATTCAACTGTAACATTTGTTATTGTTGTTCTATTTGTAATATCACTGCCAAAATCCTTGAACTTTTAATTTCATTCTTTAACCCTAACGTTAGCTTTGGGGTTTAGCTTGTTGCATAGCTGAGTTATCTACATTAGAGACATTATAAATCATGAAACTGGTATTTTTAGCACACATACAGTTATACTCTGACATTCCTCAACAGAAGTTTTATTTCATTTAAATGTTACTTTTATCGAAATAAAAGTGATTCGAGTAGATTCTAGACGTCTCCGAAGGCTGATCCTTGCTGTTGATGTTCGCCAGGCAGACTCGCCGACGTTCCACACTCAGCTCCTCCGTGTGAGGTCCCTCGTGTTTCCTGACTTTAGAGATGTGGTGAAAACTACACTGTCAAACCGTCTGCGCAGTTAAAGCATCTTTCAATCCGACGTGACACAACCATTGCGACTACAGCCCAAAATAGCCCGCCATTAGGAAGAACATATCTCCTTTGCCGTGGCAGAAGCTGTTGCCTTTTGCAATGGAGTGTCTGGAAATGTGACGTCACATTGGAACTATGTAGAGTTAAAAAGTGCATTTAGTATTAGTGCAAACGATGCTTCATGCACAGGGCCGTAGCCACACTTTCAAAAATACTGAGGTCAACCACTCATTATCCCCCTGCACATCAGTTACAATGAAGACCAAAACTTAATTGAAATCGAAGCATTTATTTAAAACAAGTGACTTGAATGTGTATATGGCATGTATTTGTGTGTGTTTGTAAATTCATGGGGCGCGACGTCGTCTTAAGCAACAGAGGACTCAGGGCACAACCATGATGGCTCACTGAAATGACATGAATTAGTTTATCTGAATGTTGATTCAAAACACAAGATTATAGCAGAGATTTCACATTTTTATCAAATACCAGTGAGGTGTTGTAGTTTTGGAGCTGGACCAGTTCTAGTGTGGTCCGGATGCAAAAAAAGTGCTGAAGTTGCCCTTTATTGAGGTTTCACAAATTAGATGAAGGTTTCACAGATCACACACTTGGTTTTAAATGTTCTGCAATCAGTGCAGAATAATCTGCTCCAGGTTTGAAGTGTCTAGGTGTTGTAGTTTTTTAACTAGAGTAGATTAAAGATGCTGAAGGTAGGGAAAAATTAGGTGGAATCGGCCTTTAGACATTTTCCAAATCGGAAGCTGCAATCAGAAACCAACTTCAGCTTCGTGGAATTGAAGGAGAATATTTTTACCAAGTTACCTCAGTTGTGTTTCACTCTAAGTGGCGCTTCTTCTTCTTCTGGTCTTTATTTTAGCAGTAAGGTAGCAAAGCTGCGCTCTTCTTCGTAGAGATTGAGTTTGGCTGCAGCTGCACACAGTTGCAGCGCCTCCTACAGGAAACTGGTGGAGCTACGCAGAGAACCACGCCGTTCAAAAGCCTTGTTTGGATTATTTTTTTATAATATACACAGCAGAAAAATACTGAGGTCCGGACCTCGGTGTCCTCAATGGTAGCTACGGCCCTGTTCATGCATGTCTGTTCTCCTAACTCCTTTCACCTTCACTGCTCGTTTTGGAAGCTGAAAAGTAACTCCAGTATGTGTGGGCAGTAAATTATGTTAGGAAAGTTGATTAGATATTTGATTGAAATGCTTCTCCCCGTCACACATAATAAAGCAGTACTTAGTTAATCACCGTTGCTTTACATAACCTGATTCAAACCCACCCGGCGCGACCTTTAACTCCTCTCCGTAATAAACTCCGACAGCTTCTCGGTCCCTTACCAGCTCTGCTAATGCTTCCACATCCAGGAAAACTTGCATGTTCCTCTCATCCACAGCTTCAGGTCCCCACACATCGCTTCTTTTTAAGGCCAAGCTTTATTTGAAAATCCTTCAGCTGGGAAATGTTCAGATTATTTTAGAATGACGTAACTAGTTAATCTAGGGTAGCTTTTAGTTCTCTGCGACCTAAATGGCTCTTGCACAACCTTAATGGATGTGGAAATAATTCGCTAGCTAAATTTAAGTGACTTAGACAGATTGTTTAAATCTGGAAAAAAAAGAAGTCCTAAAATATTGAAATATTAGTTAAAGAGAATGGATCTACACAAAAACACTGCAGATTAATAAAGTTAAATGGGGGGAGGATTGTTTTCAAAAGATTTAAACTAAGAAAAAGAATATATTTATTCATCCTCTTTGCTTTTAAGCCTCAACCAAAATTCATAAACCAGATTATAAATGAAAGATCCACCTGTGAGCAACTTGAGCATGAAATGATCTCAGTATATAAACATGTGTTCTGACAGCTCCAGAATCAGCACCACTGCAACATCTCTGAGCAGTAAGGGCTTCCAGCAAGCAAGAGACAGCATGAAGACCAAGGAACTCTCCACACAGGTCACAGACAAAGTTGGGGAGATACAGAACAGGGTTAAAGTATAAAAATAATCTGAAATCTTGAACATCTCACAGAGCCCTTTTTAAATTGTTATTAAACTAGAAACACTCAGAGAGCAGAGACCTCCACCAAGGACACGGTGTGATTAAAGAACACTGTGATCCGGATCAAAATCTGGATCAGCACCAAAATGTAATCCATTGTTTTTTGTGACAACCCCAACATTTCCTGAAAGTTTCCTCCAAATCTGTTCTTTAGTTTTTACCAGATCTTTGCTGACAGACAGACACAACCAGGAACAGAACTTCCTTGGTGGAGGAAACAGAAGGGTCGCATGTAGGAGCAGAGACAGGGTTTTAACAAAGGGATTACCTGTGACCTTTGACCTTTGACCCCATGAACCTTGAAATCAACACCATCTTTGACCCCTGAGGTGTCCAGCTGGGCAGTTTGACATTCCTACATTAAACTGTCACAGAGGTAGAGCACCAGGTCAGCTGTGATGTCGACCTTTGACCCCATGACCTTGAAATCAGTGGGGATCACCCTTGACCCATGAGGTGTGCAGCTGTATAGTTTAACATTCCTGTTGTCAGCTGCAGAGTTAGAGCACGGGCTGAAGGAAGGGTGGATGGAGCAAAATATAGAGAAGTTCTTGAGGGAAAGGTTTAAAGATTTGAGACCGGGCCCGAGGTTCCAGTAACTTGAAGGAGGTAGAGCAGATTTGTCACGAAGAACCACCAGAAGGTTTAATGGTTCGATGTCCCAACCTGTTGTTGACGTACCTGAAGAGACTTGCTGTTGTAACTTCTGTGGTGTGTGGCTAAATGAATAAACTTTTCAGTTTTGTATGTAGTGTTGTAATTATTTAAAACAAGTTTGTCTCCCCCCCAATTTACCTTTAATTAATCTAAAGTGTTCTGTGTAGCTCCATGACTTACAATCAAATTGAAAATCCATTTTAATTCCAGGTTTTAATGCAACAAAACCATATGACCAAAGGGGTGAATAGTTTTGCAGACTGCATCCTGTTATTTACATGTCGGTATTTAGTATTTAAATTTTAATTATGAGTCTATTACTGTTTTCTCGGATGAGTCAGAATATTCAGGAAGGTGGGAGGATTTTGGTCAAAGGAGAACAACTTTATTACTTTCGGTGCTGTTGAACCGGTATTCTCTCTGCATCTTTATAATTACTGTAGGTGTCTGTAGGTGTGCTGAACTTGTCCTGACAGGTCACTTAAATACACACTTGCTGCTGCTGCTGCCACACCGGAGGCCAACTGTCAACGCTGTTAATGCTGTGACACACACACACACACACACACACACACACACACACTCACTGAAGCTGGAGGGTCCCCCCGGGCGCTCCTATTGCTCATCAGTGTGCTTACCTCTGCGCTCCGTTTTTAAATTAGCTTAGATTTAAGTTGGATTTGCCATATTCAGCTGTGCACCATCAGCCCCCCCCCCTTCCCTCCAGCTGCTCTCTATGCACAAATGCAGCAAACTCAACACAGACACACACACATGATGAAACTCCCAGCGTGACTTGTTGCAGTCAGCTGTTAGTCACATTGCTGTGCAGCAACTGAGTCAGTTTTCCAAGGAATTCCAAGGAATCGAAACTGCAAAGCACTTTTGTGTAACGGGCTGTGTCCGTTTGCTTGCTACGTTTCGATCTATTATTAGAGACAGAGCATGTTTTGTTTCACAAGTTCAGATGATTACCATAGCTCCGAATGAAATGTCTGACAAGCTTTGGTTGAAAGAAGTCAGCAGTGCAGGATCAACTGTCCGCTTTCCTCCTTTTACCGTCGCCGGTTTTAGAGGGTGGAGTGAAACGCTCGCCTCCACGCCTCTTTTCCAGTGTCTGCATTTCTTTTAAGAGTGGTCGAACGACTCGCGCAGAAGCCTCACTTGGATCCCAGATTACGCCCAGCAATCTGTAAAGCACGCCGCCACCAAACGAGAGAACACAACCGCGGTGCACGCGGAGAGCTCAGACTAGCACACACACGAAGCTTATTGAAAACTACTTGACTGACAGTTTTATTCTGAAAGCGTCTTCCTTTGTTTCGAGCTCGGCCACAGGCTGTTTGTCTCTTTTAGGCTCAGATGTCGATGGGGCCCCTGTTGGGGAAACACGGCAGAAACGTAAAGCCTAGATGACAGTCAAAATACACAGAACTCACCATAGCTAGTCAGTAATGACCTAATGCTGCCTTTTAATTACTACAAGGAAAATAAATGGCAAATTCAGAGTAAATAAATCTTTTCAGCCTGGAGCCAAACTCTCTGACTCTTCCAGATTGTTATATATGACATTAAAACAAGTAATGGCAGTCTGGGTTGTACGACTGGTGCAACAAATGAATCCTGATTTTGTTGTTAGTCCTGGATTAAGATCACATTTCTTTTCAAACTGAGTGGATAATTGGGCGGCACACTTTTGTCTGATTTAATAGTTGTACTGTACTCTAACTATGAACAGTTGTGTATAAAGATATGACGAGGTAACCAGGGATAGGACTCAACAAACTGATTCTTCCTCTTCTATTTCAATTAGGAAATGATTAATACAATTTTTTTTACTTTTTTGAAATTTTATTTGGACTCAAGTTTTGAAAAAGTAATGTCCAGCCTGAGCATAATACTATGCTGGACAAAGTTATGAATGAATGTGGCATTCCTTTGAACACACCGCGCCAAAGTTTAGCTCAACAAAGGTAAAAACGGCTGAACTAGGTCAAGTAGCTGGGGTGGCCATCTTGAATCGGGTCAAATCCCAAAGTTACAGTTTGTGTATACAAACAATAATTTAATTACCTAGTTATATGAAGACCCCTGCAGCGGTTGGTGAGATATTTTGCTGACAGGCCGACAAACAAACACGCGGACGCACACAGAGGCGAGTACATGATCGCCTGCCTCTCATGGTGGTGGGCAATTTAAAAAAAGAATTCCTTTCTTTATTTTAGGCGTCTTAAATTTGATCAATGAAAGGGTGCTGAATGAAAATAACTAAATGTAAACAACTATTAATAAAATATATAATTAGTACCTGTGTTTTATAGATCCTTATCGAACTAAAGCAGTCAAATCGAAGGAATCGGCTCATCATCACAGCTGAGAACGCAGGGAGAACCAACAGCAGGTTCCTCTTGTGCTGAAAACCTTTTTTTTTTTTTTTTTGAGGAGAACCATATTGCATGGAAGCAGACATGCCGGGGTGGGCCTCCATGTTTCAGCACTGTGTCACATGACTGACGGTGCAGCGGCAAAACCGAGGGGTTATGGAGTTCAATGACTAATATCTGGCCTGATTAGTGAGTCAGTAGTTTTCTGTTGTAGCATCTTCTCCAAGTCAGATTTAAATACTCTCACAAATGTTGCATTCTGCGGTTTGACTTTACTGTGAACCCACCATCTTTTCCCCTCCTTTCCCTTCTCTGGAAATCATCCTCGCTGCCCCTGTTTCCCCCTCTGACCGTCACATATCTGGTGGGCTTTTGCCTCAGGGCTGCAGGACGTCCCGAGGCAGAAGACATTTTGCGAATGCGCCGAAGTTCTATTGGACGTGTTGCAGACTTGTTGGCTTCTAAGAAAACGTAATAGGGAATTGATTTTCTGTTGAAGGTTTAAACATGCAGGCCTGCATCAGGCGTGTCAGGCACTCAGCCAAATGCGCTCGCAGAGAACTCTCCCCCCCCACCCTTGAACATCGGCCCTTTTCTCCCCCATCCTCCTCCGTCGCCTCCCGTGTCTGATACGTGCCTGTCTTTGGCAGAGAGTCGGGCCTCGCAGCGTGCTTTTTATCCATCAGTCTGGGTTGGTCCACCGTCCTCCCTTTCCTCCTCCACCTGTTTATCACTTTTTGGCATGTCTTCTCTCCGTCCCCGATGCCTCCCCGCCTGTCAGCCTGTCTCTCTCTCTCTCTCTCTCTCTCTCTCTCTCTCTCTCTCGCTCTCTCTGCTCTGAGGCTTTCTTGGCCTTTGCCGGCCTCACGGGGAAGGGAGTTGTCTCTCTTTTCTCCTCCTCCCTGCGGCCTCATCCCTCCCTCCGCTTGCAGAAAAAGAAAAGAAAACAAAAGTCAACGAGTGCCGTGGTAGAATAAAAGTGAAGTTGGGCTTTTAAGGAAGCGAAATGTAGCGCGGTTTGAATTTTATTTTGATAATTAACCTTTTAGTCAGTCAGCAGGAAAGTTTACTGGCTCCAGTTGATCACATGTAAACACAGTTTGACACAAAGACATTTAATGTTTTTGTGTTACAAATTATTTAATTGAAACAAACGTGAAAAACTCTTCTTTTTAGGTTGACAAAAAATGCAAAGACCTTTGCATTTTTGTTTAGACCTTCTTTAAAACGCTTTCTTATCCCTTCACCGTCTGCAGATTTTTCCATGTTTTATCCTGTGTCCTTGCCTCTCTTCCTCGGGTTTTCCTGCCAG
The DNA here is from genome assembly GCF_001649575.2 of Kryptolebias marmoratus. NCBI lineage: Eukaryota > Metazoa > Chordata > Actinopteri > Cyprinodontiformes > Rivulidae > Kryptolebias > Kryptolebias marmoratus. The sequence continues at coordinate 3,602,954 of NC_051432.1, forward strand.
GTCGGTTGTTGTCACCACTCAGGCATCCGAGGAATGCCTGCAGATGTTTTCTCTGACTCAGCCATGCTCGGGCTCACAAGGCAGAAATATTCTGAACCCAACATTTGCACTCAAGTTGCCGCCCTGTGAGCAGGTTTCTGCAGTTTTCTGTAGTCTTATTAGTTGCCAGAAAACTAAACTGACATCGGATTAGCCTTTCATTTCTGGCTTTTGTCTTCAGAGTTTACACGCTCGCACACCAAAGAGAAAAACATTGCGTGCGTTAGCCTGTGCAGCTCTGGAGGGCTGTCTTTTCTGAAGCTCTTGGTTCCAGACCTGTCAGAACCATTAGGCAGAGATCTCTACCAGCCTAATGCATGCAGAGGTAACTGAATGAGTACAACACCACAGAGCTGATGGTCTTGCTCTGGTTTATTTATCTTAACTCATCATCTATAGTCTTTTTTTTATCTACTGAATCTTTCAGACTCATTCTCCTTATCTGTTTTCTGCAGCGGTGCATCAGTGCTGGCGTACGCACTGCTGGAATGACTCGGTAGTTTCAATTCTTCATCTGTAAATACTCCTTTGTCTGGGTCGAAACAATCTTTCCCCACAACCAACAGAGATGACTCACCTGGCGTAGGTGCGTTCTGTATAACTGTGAGCTTTTGGCCTTTCTGTCCATCACCGGGGTTACTGTATCGTTATAGGAGTACGTTCGAATGAAATGAAGACTTTATTTGTCCCTGAGGGAAATGATTTTGCAGCAGACGTAAGTGATGTTTACTTTCAGAGTCTGCAGCTGCTCGCTGCTCATGTGGAAACTTTTCGTCACTAATCGGCGATGGTATCAGTTATCGCTTGTTTAATCATTTCCAGACCTGTTTTACATAAAATCTAAAAGTAGCAACGCAGCGATCCACCTGATTTGGTTTTGTTCCTGATGTTGCATATCTGCCAGTACCAATAATGTCTGATCTGATTTAGTTAAGGATGTTATTACCGTCTGCAAGAGGCTGGTAATGCTTTTGACCGTGTGTGTTTGTGTGTGTGTGTGTGCGTTCGTGTCTGTTGTGTTTGCAAAATATCTCATGAGCCACTGGACGTATCTCAATATCGCACGAGGTTGCGCAAAACATACTTTACACGTTCGGACCAAAATGTCATGATGATTTTAGTCTACAACTCTGGCACGAAAGGAGGCGGGCTAGTGTCGATTCATGAGATATTTTGCAAACAAAGTTGTTTTTAATTAGATAATGGCAAAATTGGAAACAACGAGTTATGTGTTGGGGATAACTCTCAGCTACTACCACACCAAATTTTAGCTCAATAGCCGTAAAATTAACTTGAGTTACAGGTGTTCTTGTGTTCTGTGAGTCCATTGGCTGTGGCAGTCATCTTGAATCTGATTGACTCCAAAAGTTCATTAGTTGTAGATGTGCATGCAATGCTTACTTCAGGAGATTTCATTCAAATTCATCCAGTGGTTCATGACATATTTTGGTAACAGACACAGGAAACAACATTATTATCCACCTTTGCCTTTGGGTGGCCGATGATGAATACAACTTACAGCAGCAACAGGTGACAAAATGTGACAAAATTACTATCTGCCATGCTTGTTTCAGTCAGTGTTTACATCTGATCCTGCTGCTTCCGGCCTGCTCTGCATACCTTAACCCTTCGCTTCAGGAACGGCAGCGTTGTACTGAAAGTAGAGGAGAAAAACAAACTCAAACATCGATCCAATCATGCTAATACTGATACGATCCAACACTGTTTGTATCATATGATGTATATCAGAGGTGTCCAATCCTGGTCCTCAGGGCCACTATCCTGCATGTTTTACTTGTTTCTCTGCTCCAACACAGCTGATTCAGAGGTTAAATCACCTCTTCATGTTCTGCAGAAGCCTGTTAATCAGCCATTGATTCAAATCAGGTGTGTTGGAGCAGAGAAACAAGTAAAACATGCAGGATGGTGGCCCTCGAGGACCAGGATTAGACACCCCTGATGTAGATTCTCAGTCATCCAGGAATTGGCAAATCTAAAAAGTTTAAAAAATGATGAAGCAACCGGACCTCTATTCTGTAGCTGAAGACATGGAGTTTAAAGCTTTAAACCGCATGACTTTGGCATCAGTAATATCAATGTTTATCTGCGTTTGAAAGTTATATCTGTAACTATGTTGCAATGTAAAAATGCGTAAGTGTGGACTATGTCAAGGAAGTGTTCGAATAAAAGTTTAAAAAAAAAATAATATCATTGTTTAAGTCAATCTGCATACCCCGACTTCAATGTTGGATGAAATATTTGACGTGACCGTTCAGACTGAGGTTGCTTTTAAAAAGCATTAGATTTGTAGCTGATTTAATACCACATATTAAAGTAACCTGGGTCAGATTTGAAAAAAAAATGGATTTATCATGTTTAGACTGTCATTTGTACTGTTGTCCCACTTTTGCCTGCAGTGTGAACGTGGCCTGTGTCTGGAACAGACGCTGATTGACAGGCGGCGTGCTGAGCCGAAGCTCCTCTTCCTGCTGCTGAGGAAGATAAATGCGGCTCATGTGAATGTCAGCCTCAGTGTGTGTTTTTATGTTGTTGTTTTTTTTTCTCATGAGACAAAGCCGTAGAGCGGCTGCCGCTCTTCTTTCGTCCCCTCGTCTCTCCGCTTCACTCGCCGTTCCATGAAAAGTTGAGCGCTTACAGAGGATCCTCAGCCCGGGCAGAGTGTGCTTACATTCTCACCTCAGGATGTTTGTCATTGAAACGCCTGAGCTCCGAAGTCTGAATCCTCAGAGCGCCGACGTTCAAACGGTTCCAAATTTGTTCCTGGGATTTGTCTGGGACTCGGCTCGATCTGTTATTCTGTGCGTGTTTGATCTAAAATGATCTGTTTAATGCTGCAAAGAATTTGCAGACCTGGAAACAAAGCCCATTGTACAGCTCCCTGGAAGAACCGTTTGAGTTGTAGTCGTATCAAACAGTTGACACGGTTTCACAGTGGAAAATATTTTGACGGAAATTTTTTGCACCAGACGTTGGAAACCTTGTGTTTGTTTCTGAAATGGCTTTTCTCTTGATCTGTGGTTTGTGAGCAGTAATCCACGTGGGATCAAGTCCTCCGCCCAAAAGTTTGCACAACCAAACAGCGGCTTAGTGATATATTAGGAGCACAAGGAGGGATGATCACGACACACAGCCATCCCATTTTCTTCCCTGAGGCATTTCATCTATGTGGATTATATATGAATTAAATGAGGAGTTTATTTTTTTCTCCACGTCTCTCTTACTTTCAGCTGTTCTGTCGAGTGCTTAGCTCTGTCGAAGGCAGAGCTTTTCTTGGAGTTACTCTCTTTTGTTGAGATTGTTTTAGAGCTTCAGCACAGAGGTTTTTACTGAGCAGGGGAAATTTTTAGGAAGGGAAAATGGAGACAAAATAAGCTAAAAAATAAAAAAAAGACTTAAGGTTAGGGTTAGGGTGCAAAGAGGGTTATGAGGGAATGATCTTTTATTTAGGGAATTTAGTAAAACTGTGACGGCTGGAGGTAGGCACCAGCCGTAGGTGGGTAAAGAAATTTAGATATGGATGGATGTTGAAACACCAGGACCTATTGTTATAAGTGCAAGTCAACCTATCGAGGGTGTTCTGATGCATGTTTTTTTTGTAGATTAGAATGCACATCCTGTGAGAAATGGTCGCATTTAAGGGGTACATCCTCTACTGCAACTTGATTTCTTCTTGACTTAGACGGTTTTTGTGCCACGCTTGGAAATGTGATAATTCTGAAGTTTGGTGTGGTTCATTTAAGGTTCCTTCGCATTGGATGACAGCCTCTCTGCTCTCTCCACGACCTTTCCAAACGTGGCGGGATCGAGAGAAATTTGGAACACCTCCTTCAGTGTCAAAGCCATCCTGATGCTGCTTTGCTCCTAGTGCTTGTCAAAGAGATGTCTCCTGCTAATTTACACAACGTCTCCCTCACTGTTCTGTATATGTCAGCAGTGTGTTCCCACAATGATGCTAGCACGTACACCCACGAACAGCGAGCCCCACCCTGGCATGACTCTCATACCACATCCGGATGCAGCTACACACTGGAGGATCATGCCGCCCTAGCGCAACTCTGCCGCCGCGGGAATCCCATCTGCGCTGCCTTTTTTTTCTCCATACCTTATCACCATCTACAGAATGTTCCTATATTATTCTCGGCCATCAGTTTCGGCTTGGCCTTAGAGGAGAAAACATCATTCATCAGCACGAGAGGATGCCGATGGGGTTGAGGTTTCTGTGCAGAACCTCAACCCCATCCACCCCTCTTCCTTCCTGGTCCAGCAGGCCTGACCACGATGAGATCACATGCTTCTTGCTTTGTGTCTGAAAGGCAAAATGAAGGACGGCAGAGTGTGGCGTGGTATGATGCATATTGGTGTGTGGGGAGTGTGGACTGGTCGATGCAGCCTCATGGTGAGATCTTACTGGTTGTAACTCGCGGCAGCAGGATGCAAGTCACACAGCAACCACACGATAACTTACATTGAACACTGGGTGTGTGGGGTCGTAGGTCAGCGTGGCCAGTAGTGCTTCAGTTCTTGGTGACCACTCCATCCCAGTGTGAGCGGGACTCACGTCACGGATGTGCTGCCACCACACTTCTTCATGCTCCATCCAGGACCCCGATAAAAGTCACACGCAATAACAAATCGACACAACTTCACTGCAGAAGTTTTGCTCTCCACGGAATGGGAGCCCACTGCGTTCATAATGTGCCCCTTAAGACCAAGACCCTGCAAAGACCATCCGTAATCTGGGTTGTCATGCACTGTGAAGGGCGTTAGCAAATGTCTCCAAACAGCCTGGTACACTTCCAGGTCTCGAAGAAATCAGTAGGTTATGAAAACGATGTCTCTTTCTGTTTGAGGCATGATAAAATGTGTTGCTGTCTGATCAAGCATCAATGACTCCTTTTCTGTCTTTGGTAATGGCCGACCCGGTTCAGTCGCTGCACGCTGGTTGCTGAATCACTGCTGTTCTCCAGCCCGTTCTGCCTGTTCTACCTCCCTGTCCCCGTCCTGCTCTCTCCCTCTCTCTGTCTGCCTCATCTGTCTCCTCTGTCCCATTCTCCCCGTCGTCTTTGTGAGTGTTACTGGACACATTTCCTGTTGCTCTTGCCAGGAAACCTTCATGTACACGATCACTTGCTGATGATGATTTGTGGTTTGGTATTAATTCAGTCCAAGCAACCGATCTCTAGAGTACCATGGAAAGTAATGGGTGGATGAATTTGTTTTGATGTTTTTTTTTAAATTCATGGTTATTATATGTTCTCAGGACAGGAATGCAATATTTCTTTTTTTCCTTCAAGTGAACTTTAAATGTTTTTTTTCTTTATTCCTCCTTGTTTCTGGACCTTATATAGTTGCCAGCTGCGCTCCTTTTTCTCATCCTCTACCACGAAAACAGTCAGTTTCACAGGAATAGGAAATTGTGTTTCCTGTAGCTTTGTCTTTTCAGGAAAATAAAAACACAACAGCAAAAGATGCCTGCAGGAAATGACATGACTTACTGAGAATCCATTAGAAAAGCACTTTGCTGATGTATGTGTCACTCTGTGTGTGTGTGTGTGTGTGTGTGTTTGTAGATAAAGGCTAATAACCGCTGCACCTTCAACTCTTGTAGGCCAGATATTGACATGAGGTATATGAAAAATGAATGCTGGCAACTATTTTGAAGCTATAATTCAACCTCTCAAGTTACAAGATGCCTACTCTAGCTGTGTGTTTCTGGAGACGATGCTTCAGGTTCATGAGGTCATCACTAGCTTCTGTTCACTCAGTTTGGTTCAGACTGAAATAACTCAAACACCGTCAAACAGGGTATAGGACACAGGTGTCAAGCTCCGCTCCTCGGGGGCCACTCTCCTGCATGTTTTAGATGTGTTCCTGCTTTAAATGAATGACTTGTGGACATGCTTCTGGGGAACTTGATGATTTGGTGAGGAGGTAATTAAACCATTTGAATCAGGTGTGTTGGAGCAGAAAAAACCTAAAACTTCCAGGACAGCGGCCCTCAAGGCCTGGATTTTAACAACCCTGGGAGAGGACTTTAGTGATTTTTCTCTTTTCATCTAGTGATGATGGTGTATTTGAACAAGCACCTGCAAAACAAAGATATGTAAATAATCAAATTTGTAGTTTTTATTTCAATTTTTCATCTAAACAATCACAAAATAGGATAACTGACCCAAAATTATTATTGTTGTTATTACTATAAAACACTAGAAACTTAGGTTGCGTGCTCCCTTCCTGTCTTGCCTCCTGAACACACGGGGGAGGCATGTGACCACTCAAACAGTAAGACAATTATAGGCCTCAGTCGACATTTTATGTAATATTTTGCCACTTATTTAAAGTAAAAGTTCAACAAGAAAGTAAAAATGTTAGATTCAAGTCATTTCCATGTTCTTTCCGTGCCATAAATGCAGCCTGTTTCCAAACTCAGTGAGTAATCATGATTGCAGTATTGACCAGAATAATCATGATTATCATTTTTTCTGGTACTGAGCGGCTCTACGAGCACAGTAGAGTGCTGAGCTAAGATCTAACTCTGATACAATCATTGTACACGTAGCATTCAATGTGTTGTGACATCCATTTGTTTTCTATACGTCCGCGATCCTGTTCAGGGTTGGAGGGAGCTGGTGCCTGGACAGGCCGCCGGTCCATCACAGGGACACTTGGAGACAACCGGACATGCTCACACTTGCACCGATTTAACAGTTTGCATGTTTTTTGGCTGTGGGAGGAAACTGGAGTGCCCAGAGAAAAACTGTATGCTGCAATTCCTAACAACAGCAACCCCTTTTAAAACGAAAAACGAAACAAAAACAGTCCAGGTTTGTCAGTTTTCGAGTTTTATGTCAGACGTTTCAAACAGTTAATATTTCTGTAACAAAAGAGTTCTACCCACACTTGCAGCCTCACCTATTTTTGACTCTATACAACTGTACAACTTGTGCTTACAGCTTACAAGTTGTGCTTCTGGTAAAAGCAAGATATGAGTTAGGATGGTCACATCATTTTTAAAGAAATGTGGAGTCATTTTGTAAACATCTACCAGTCAAGAACTGTACAAGAGATGAAGAGTCCTGAGAGGAACGTCCTTCAGTGTTGAATCAGAAGGTGGTGACAGTGTGAGAGGCTCATGTGTTACCAGGTGATTTCTAACTTCAGCCTTAGTAATTGTTTACATGTATGTTTTCTTTTATAATAGATAGGTTTTTTGTTATATCTCCGAATCTCAAGGGTTTTTTTGCCAAAACAAGTCTTATTTTTGCAGAATTCAAGCATCCGCTTACCAAAAAGTGACACAAATCACATCTAACCTCAAATTTTAGAGCCTAACATTTGTTCCAGTCCAGCAAAACCCTAAAAGAAACACGAAACAACCTAAAGACTCACCCCGGGACGATCATACACACTATAAACTCCCTAAAACACAGTTCACATAACAGCTAATGACTAAATGAGCGGGGATTAATTCCTCCCCTATAAATACACATTGTCTGTTGCATGAAAACACTCTGTGTTTATATTGTCTCCTTGCTGAGCAGACAGGGTTGATAACCGATGCTGTCTCGTATGCAGTTTTGAAATGTTCCCTGAACCACTTCTCTGCACTTCCTCCTCTTTCTCCTTCCTCCTTCATTATTGGCTGCAAGCTGAAACTCAAACAGGTCGTCTGGTCCTTCCTCCGCCATGCTACATGATCCTGTCGCAGCTCTTCTGGCATTTTTCACTTGTTGTCGTACTCAAACAACGTGACGTTCGAGTCCAGCAGCTTTAAGAGACACTGAATACAGCCTCGGCATTGACACGGCCGTCACGGTCACAAGTGTGTCGAGCTCTCAAAGAGGCACGTCCTCACGTTACATTGGAAACCGAGAGGAGTTTTGTGTTTGCACGCTTGTGTGTAGGCATTCATTAAAAGTGAATATCTCCTCTCCGATTTTAGGCCATGTCATGGCTCCCTGGGACCTCTACGTGCACGCGTTCTGTGCTCAGTACTCAAGTGTGCTCGCAGTAGAAAAAGCGTGCACACACACACACACACACACACAGAGACAAAAACTGCACTTTACCCATGTTGTGTCTTGTCCCTCCCTGTCCAGCCCCAGGCTTCACTACGCTACACACAGTCTGATTGAATTACTCTCGCTCGGCGCTGTTATCTATTGAATTAGCCCGCCGCCGCTCCCCTGAACACCATGGCTGAATGTTTCTCCCCAGGCAAGCTCACTAACAAGATGCACGAGGTGAGTCATTCGTGCCCTCCAGCCGTCGCCATCTTTTTTTGAGTCAGCAGCTGGGGGAACGATCCTGAAGTTCGCATGGTATCGACCTCTGTTTTGCTGCTGATCTTGGCTTCTTGAAGAGGTGTCAGACTGAGAGAAGCCTCATTTGTGGCGATGGCTTTTGGACGTCATCAGTAGCGTTGGGCTCTGTGCGACGTAAATCCGCGTGTCAACGCACATTCTGCAAACATCTGTTGCTGCTGACACGTCTGTAACACGTGTTGTGCTGGGAGTGACAAGAAGCGTGTTCCCATCAGCTGCATGAGTGAACGATTCGGCTGAATTTGATTCTGCGTTTTATGATTGGATACTGAGGAAGTCACTTCAAAGATGGAGTTTGATAAACTCAGCTTGGAGCAATCACCACAGAGGCCAGCCTGTGTGGGTCACAACTTCTAACAGAGCTCTTAAAAATACAGATTCTACAGTTCTTTTTTTGTAAAAAATTCAAATGAAATCATTGTTTTTACCAGGTTCAACTGTTTTTCTTTTATACAACATATTTGTTTTATGTAAAACAATAAACTAAAATACTGATAATATACACAAGTTTAGTTTTTTTCCTGTCCACACAATTGAAAAAAAAAACAAAACCCTGAAATATTCATGCAAGGCCACTAGGTGGTAAGAGCGTTCATATTATTGACATATAAATAACAGAACAGCAATCTTAACTTTTCCCCAAACTGTCATATCTTGTTTATTTTTATTCATTTACATTTTCTTCTCAGTTAATAACCATTTCAGCACACAATCAAAGATTAATGATGACAGGGTTGTTGTTTTAGTTTCTAGAGGACAAAGTGATGGTTACCATGCATGAATTAGGCCGTTACCAGGGGTGGAAATATTTAGACAGATTACAATTTAAGGGTCGCATTATGATTATAAAACAATTATTATTGCATTTGATTATCTTAATAGCTTAAAGAACTATAGCATATTTTACATAAATTAACACTGTTTATATCTATTTTCTTGTCTAATAAAGTGCACAATAACATGTTCAGAGACCTTCTTAATCACAGGCTGCTGACCAACAATTAGCACGATGCTAACTTAACATAAAAACATCATAGAAAAGCTAACGTGATTAGCTTTGTGTTTATCTCTAGACGTTTATGCACAAAACATTTCAATGTCAACATTACAGGCAATCATATTATATCTTTAACTTTTATTTACAGTCATATTCTACAGGTTCAGCATAAAAAAAAAGATGAAAAAGATGTGAAAAGACAGCTTTACCGCAGCATGTTTGGAAGCTACGGTAACCCCGCTGGGACAAACAGCACGACTGCTGGCTCTCTGGAAGTGGCAGCACAGATTAACGTTAACAAATTAGATTTTTGACATTTGGAAATTCAGAATATTCTTAAGAAGACACACACACACACACACCTGTTACATCATTATAAACCTTATGTATTTCAACTACACACAAATACACCTAATAGTGAATTTTTAAAAATCAATTTTAAATGTACCAGAGGCACAAATGCACAAGATAGCCTCCGTTAAAACTATCCGGGGCAGGGTGGACAGGGCTTCAGTCACACCTTTCATCAAATACGACAATTATCTAAGTAAGTAAATAAATCTTTATTTATATATCACCTTTAAAACCAAAGTTACTAATTAAAAAAAAGAATAAAAACAGATAAAAAGTAACAGTTTAAAAATTAGACTTAAAAGCAAAATTGCAACAATGCAAAAGCATTAAAATAATTTTAAATTAGACGAAAAGCTGGACATGTGGTACTAATAATTAATTGTTGTTGTGAAGATTGATGAAATGAAGTTAATAAGGTATTGCTTCACATTCATGTTTTATGGCTGAGAACGGCAAAAAGATAAGTAAAACATCTAAATAAGTAATGTACAGCTCATCATTTCGAGCAACTGTGATTGCTGGAGTGAAATTCCACAATCAGAAAGTGGTTTTCAGTCGAATTAAAGAGAGCAAGCATCCACCTAGTTGAAGTGAATTGTCTTTTGTTTTCATTGGTTTTCAGTCAAAAAGGAGTATGGCTTTCACTGCGTTCGTCACTGTTCCTAAAGAAAAGGCGCGCAGTGGAAGGACAGAAGCAGGAGCTTGTGATCTAAGATGGTGGTGAAATATAACACTACCTGCATCCCTTTGTTTACGCTACAAGCACGTCCTCAGATAAAAACACTGGTCGTAAATGCATAAAACTTCATATTAAAGGGTTTATTAGTAATGTTCGGTAATTGTGTGAATGCTTTATAGCATTCACACAATTGTTTTCCTGTTTCTCTTTCTTATCTATTATTCTTCTTTCACTATTCCGTACGTTTTTCGGCATCTAACTCGTTCCGCAATTTTTCAGCTATTTCAACCGTTCATATATCAAAACGTTCAGCTCATTAATGACAAGACCGCTATGACTTT